>NC_039501.1:2738561-3038561 GCF_003590095.1 Trichoplusia ni
ACTCTTGGTGTCTTTTTTCTAAAAACTCAATTTAAGAATACAATGCGACTTAAAACCATTACACTTGCGAAAAGTGGTCAAAGATTGGGTAAAGACACATTTTGGGTCGTTGTGCTAACGGAATAAGTAAAAACAATAAAGCTGCGGCCTCATGGAGTCGCTCGTCGCCCGCATGCAGCGGAAAATCTGGTCATATGACCCCATATTAAATTTCCCGTCTTTAAAGCCATTCTTGGTTAAAAAAGAACAAGTTCCTATCTAATTTGAGTATAAGTAGTAGAGTAATCTCGACTCACCAGTTGGTCCAGTACATGTCGTATACGTTGAGCACGACGGCGGCCTGGCCGGGGCGCGGCGCCCGCTGCTCGCCGCGCCGCGACAGCAGCGACATGCACGACGGGAACATCGCGCAGATGCCGCACGACTGAACGCAAACAACACGAATATTATGAACTACCCTCACTCTGTCGAACTTTTTAAAGATGATCATTGAGACGTTTGGGTTGCCAGCCTTTTATCGAGTATCGACAAATTGTAATGCACTGGATTATATTATGATATGGGCGATTAAGACGAAATAGTAAGGGACAATAATCTTGTAAAATCTGCTTTGGATGAATAACTTTGGCCAGCGTTGTCAAATAACAGTAAATATATCATCTGTTATTTGAAATTAAGTAGCCAATCCAGGCACAGCCCATACAATACAAAGAGAGAGGTTCGCAAGTCAATTATATAATCTTTAAGGCTTGGATAGGATTTTAAATACATACTTGAGAACTATACAAATGTTTAAAATGTACACAAACCGAATCGAAATGACATGCATGATTGACTCAACTAACGGCCGCTTTCTATATTCGATCTCAATCCCTAATTTACGGATCGAGATTGACATTTGAATCCATTTTCAACTTTTAGTGTTTCTATAACCGATCCATGGATCGTTTTCTCGATCTTTTTCTTCAATCTATCTTTGGGAGGGCGGATCGAGATTTTAGATTGGTATTTAAATGAAAGTGACAGTTATGCGTTTTCTATAACCGATCTCTGGTTTTGACAAATCGATTTTCGACCGTTTTTGATCTATAATCGCGATCCCCAAATTTTTACGGATTGTACTGAGAAATCTGTGAAAATGGAAATATTTTCAAGTGATAGTGATAGCGATCAAAATCTGTCCTCAAAATTTGTAATTGTGATTGTGATGTATCGAGTGGCTGTTTTTTTTTCTGTACTTTACTTGTAAACGGGGGTCAAGGATTTAAGCTGAAGACCAGCGCTCAGTAATTCTTTTGGATTGCTAAGCATAAGCTGACGCTTAAACTTTTTTCTTTCGGTTTTATAGTTTTGTGTACTAAGTACACTTTTACCAATATCTGTAATACTGGAATCAATAGATAACGATTATAATATTCTCGTTTTGATTTATTTATTTAAAACCATGAAGTATCATTACAGGGTTTACCCTAATGCGACAACTGAGAACTTAAACTAAACAAAAATTGCAACACATTACATTATTAAAAACACATAAACACGTCAGTCTGATTTGAAGAAGTTGGTGGTTGTGGAGAGCTCTTTTAAGAGGTGCTTTGGCGAGCAAATTGTTCTCGCTGTAGGTGCGGGCTTCGCCGCCGCCACACGAAGCGGTCCGGTACACACGCTCAAGCGCTGCAATACTTCCGGGTGATTCTCCACTCCACGAAGCACCTTCACCAGAAGACGACCAGTGCAAACTCTCGTCTCATATACAGTTGATCATTGCCAACCATGCTCAGAACAACAGAGTGGGATCCATGAGTAGGTAGAACGGATACACCCTATACAGTTTCTTGTACAGATGGCGCGTGAACTTATTCTGAACGCGTTCGAATATTGCCGCTGTATTCTATTCTATAACTGAGACAGCGGAAAAACAAACAACAAATAAACTTGCGATTTTAAAATATATTATGTTAATGTCAAACTGACTGACAACTTTTGGATGACTGACGTTCCGTTGCTGGTCAATAAACGTTATTGTCGTTTATGCTTTTCTAATCTTGAGGTAGAATTACAGAATTTTACCGCTACGACTTCCCAATCATTTATTTTGTATTTTGTGCACTTTCTAGTGATTATACATAAAATAGATAAGCTTTAAGAAAAAAGTCACCATTTTACTCATTAATAATCGCTGAAGTACTTTTTCTGCACATGCGTAAAACAAAACGTTTAGCAGGGCGATCTATCCGTTTTTTTTCGATGGATTTCGAGACAGATCGATTAATGAAATGCAGATTCAAGCTCAATCGAGGGATTGAGTAAAATCTGGATTGATCGGAATCTTAGATTCGGGATCGAATATAGAAAGCGGCCGTTAATCTAGCAACAGTTCCTTGTAACTCAGTTGATACATACTGAAAAGTTTATAAAATCTAGACATACAAAATAGTGCATAATTAAAAATAATAGAAAACATAACAGAAGTTTCACAAATTAACATATACGGAACCAACAACTTAGCAACAGACAGTACGGTCGTAATTAAAAAAAAACTCAACAACTGGCTATTACAAACTGAACCTCAAATCACATGAAAATTCCTTTTTTTTTATCTTACAGATAAATAATATTATACAAGTCTTAATGCTGATGACATCGCTCAAATGTATGAAAGTGATAGGCTGACAGGTGCAAGTCACGGTGACTTGGCAAAAATGAATGTCAGTTCCATACATTTTAGCGTTTTCTATCATACATAAATAGTTGCAGAAATATCACTTATTGGGAAGTGTTGGATAAATATAACGTAAAATATAAAAACGTTTGTTGTTGACTCCTAAAGTACTTAACCGATTTAAATCAAATTTGCAGACTGTGTACAATTTGATCGAAATTGAAAGATAGCTTTTATCTCAAATTATAGTCGCAATATTCTTTTATTGCTAATATTTTCTTAGAGGCAGTATGAAATTCGCCAGTTCAGTTAGTTTAAGTATAGATATAGAAACTTTACCTTGAAATGCACAAGTACTTTGATTGCCGACTTATAACTTACTATAATAGTGTACGCTTACGTATAAATAAATAATGCGATTTCTAAAATTTTACGCACGTCTATTGTAAAACTAAGATTTAAGTTGAATATGATTTATTATGCTAATACATAATTAGTATGTTTTTTAGTTTTTAAGACCGTACACGTGGCTTTTCATCATATTGTTAAACATAGGAGCAAGGAGGTTTTGTTTGATGGCAGAATTTCATAACTCTTGCCGAAACGTATTTTTGTACGGCTTATAGACATAAACAGCTTATTATAACTCTATAAAAACTTATTTTATTTTATCGTTTTATTTTCCGTAAATCAAGAACATTTGTCATAATCAAACAATGATAGGTTCGATAATTATTAAAACTTTTGTTTTTTAATCAAACAATTCTCTAAACACAATAACATTTTCATGTGACCGTGTAACAATAATTCGCGCTGAAATTACTTACGATACAATCAAATGTAAACCGTAGTCCTTATCCCCGTATCCAAGCCAAAGTGCTTCAAATAACAAGATTATTTGACCATTATTCATATCAAGTGAGTCATTAAACTGATTACGGCCGTAGACAACCTTATCGGAGTTGTGTCAATAAAGACATGAAAGTGAACTTTGATAATGTCTGGTATCAGGCGACGTTGAGCCGAATACTACAGGAATGACTATCAAGAATCCATACTAATATTATAAATGCGAAAGTATCTGTCTGTCTGTCTCGCTTTCACGCCAAAAATACTGAACCGATTGCAATTAAATTTGGTACACACTACACAGATTGTCTAGACCCTGAGAGGGGAACTTTTTAACTAGAAAAAAGATCTTTAAGGCGGGTAATGGGAGTCGGGTTTGTACGACACTTTTTTTGCAATGGACTACGGCTCAGAATTTTGCTTAGATATTGTTTTTTTTTAAGTCAAATAAGAAGTAACTCTGTCTGTGTCTCTGTGAACTAAAATTCACGCGAACGGAGTCGAAAAAATATTTTTGGAATAAATTTTTTGTTTTTATTTTTTTATAATTTGGCATTAAAAATACATACAACTAGAAGTAATTTATTAGGCAAGACAACGTTTGCTGGGTCAGCTAGTCTAATATATAAAATTCCCGTGTCACGATGTTAGTTACCCTACTCCTCCGAAACGGCTTGAGCTATTTTTATGAAATTTTGTATACATATTGGGTAGGTCTGAGAATAGAATAACATCTATTTTTCATAGCCCTAAGTAGCGTTGCCAGGCGTCCGGATAAAGCCGGACATAGTTAGGCTTTTGATTGCATGTCCGGCTAAAATAAACGGTGTCCGTCTTGTCCGGCTTTTGTTAGGCTTTTTACGATAAGTAAAATGATGAAGTTATTTTTTTTTTTAGTTAAAAATGTCTTATTTGTTCATAAATGTTTAATTATCTTGCATTTAATTTTATTGTGCAACTCAAAGAGAAAAAGCTTTTATTTTAATAATCAAAAACACCTGATTTTACATAAAAAATTGTCGTACCTAAATTCTCAATAATATAGGGTGTCTGGATTTTTTAACCAAATCCGGCCAAACTGGCTGGTCTGTCCGGCTATTAGGTTTGGCGACCTGGCAACGCTAGCCCTAAGTGATAAGGCTTGTTCACACTAAAAGAAAATATTTTATTTTTTGGACGAAATTGCTTGTTTTTTTATTTTTTTATAATGTGGCATTAAAAATACATACAACTAGAAAAAAAAATATTCTGCAAAACAACGTTTGCTGGGTCAGCTAGTCAATTTATAAGCAGACGATAAAATACGGGA
Organism: Trichoplusia ni; assembly: GCF_003590095.1. Classification (NCBI taxonomy): domain Eukaryota; kingdom Metazoa; phylum Arthropoda; class Insecta; order Lepidoptera; family Noctuidae; genus Trichoplusia; species Trichoplusia ni. Next base: position 2,743,382 of record NC_039501.1, read on the forward strand.
TCAGAGAGAGATGGTAGTAAAAGGTTGTCACTTCCGGCAAAGATTCCCTAAGGTAGAGAAGATGGGATATAGCCATGAGCATTAGAGCGGTCTGAAGATCTGTGAAGGTGAACGGCATGCCATTAAAAGTACCAAATTTTCGAACGTTTAACGAAAGGGGTTTTGAGGCCGCGTCAGAGGAAATCAACACTCTTCTGCGATGACCAGCTGGTTACTCTTTGCGTTTCTTAAGAGCGTCATATGAACATATGACAAAGCATAGAAGAGATCGACCAAAGAGGGGCGTAGTCCAAAAGTTTCCTTCACACTATACGAAGCTGTGAATGGGATAAGAAGACAGGACTTTAACAACAGCAAGGAGTATTTATTGCAAAAATGTCTACGACCCCGTTGTGATGATGTTTCGTATCCTCAAGCAACAATCTAACTCCGAGGTCTCTATATGAAGGTCAAAACGATAGAACGAATACTTAACGACTCTTAAGTTCAAAAACAGCTATAAATTATAATTATCTGTAAATATTGCATCATATGGTTAAAAACGTAAAAAATACAGACACTACAATAATGTTTGAACCTAACTAACCATTACAAATGAATTCATTAGTGGAGTCTTATCTAAAGCTCAAAGTGAATCTACAAATTCCGCGAAACGTGTTATCATTCATGAATTAGTTATTACAGAGAGTTCCGAATTTGGAGTCAGTTTCATGAAACTAAACTATGAACAAACAAGTACATGAGTTCGGTCTAACTATCTATCAAAACAAATGAGTGTAAGGTATTAAAACTTACAATGAAGACGAACATTGAGGTGGCACTTGTACCAACCCGGGGTCGGCGGGAAACTGATCTGAATCTTCCATACTTGCAATAGGATAAAAAATAGGCTGATATTATTACATTATACAAGAAAAAAAGTCCATGTAAAATTTCTTTACAAGATATAACATAGCAAACTGCTATAGTGATCTAAGTATTGGAAATATAAAACGAAATATGGAACTGTATCAACGGAAAACTAATAATCAACTGCTGACTACCAATACTGAAGAGGTCTCTGAACAACACCACTCTCATATTCAAAATCGGGAAAATTGAAGGCAGACAAAATACATTTCTCCCAACATTAATGCTAATTAAATTTTTCTAACATATGAACCTGACAAGTCAAAGTCACGTTTCTTATCAAATGTTTCGCAAAACGCATTTTCATACTTTTGTAGCTTTCCATTAGTTTTCTTTACTAGTGCGATGTAACATTCTCTAAGCCTTCAGACTTAACAACATATGCTCCACTTGTTAAGGTACTATAAGTGGTTAACAAAATTTGGTGTGTGTTTTAGTCCAAAACTTCACTTTCAAAATGAAAGGGGACTTAAGTCCAGTTTTAAACAACAATACCACTGAAATATATCAGTCGTTCATTTATTTCATGTTTTGTTTCAAAAGACACAAAGATTGCTAACTTCTTAAGTACCTAAACCAATGGAGCCTTATAAATGAAGTTTTCCATATTTTATTTTTTGCTAAATCCCTTTGAGACCTGAAAACAACAAAGGTTGCGAGTTAAGATGTTCTTCTAATTAAAAAGATATCATCTTCAATGATACTTAAAATAACAATATTGGTTGTCTCGTAAGGCCGATTTGATCAGTGAGTAAGCTATAGAGAAGGCTCCTTGTTTTTATAGATGTTGCAATTTGAGTAATGGGTATTTGGTCCAGATATTCCGTATGCTGAGGATTTGGGCCAAATATTCGAACTCTAACTAAAACTAGTTTTAGAGTGATTGGTTTCAAGCTGCTTACTCGAATTTAGAACTTTGTAGGTAGTATTCAGTTTATAGTACATTTATTATTCTCAAGGGTTCATAATTCACTGCGTTTTTTTCTTCGGTAGATATTTTATACGCTGCAAATTTTTATAAGCGGTTGATTATGAATTTTCAATCATGCTCAAATATTTTTAAGACAAAAATATGTTATTCTTAAAATAATCTCTTCAACATGAATGCGAAATTAACAAATGCATTCGCAATGGACACAAACAAATGTCGTTGATGAGTACTGTTCGTGAGACTTCCCTTGGCGCGATTCTTAAATGTCTAATTCTTAAATCTTAATACATTCTAAGTTTCTGCTACAAACACAGGCGGATCATTTTTAGACTGACAGAATGATGCTTGTGAATTAGACGCGACGCCACGACGAGACGTCTGTTAGAAATTTTCGTAAATTGTCAATAGCTACGGAACGAGATATACTAGGATTGCACATCCCGACGAGATTTTACGATCGAAGTCGTTAACCCACATTTTTCGATATTGAAATGCATATGCGATGTATTTCCGTTTATTCCAGTAAGTGCCGTTTATTAACCTTTAGCCGTTCTTTTAATAGCATATAATTTATCTTTGTGCTATTAAGTACCTATTCTTGGTAGTTAGATTTTAATAGTGATAAATTACTTTGTCTGTCAACGTGGAGATTTCTTTACTGTTTTATAAAGAGTAAATTTACATACCCCTCTTAGATATGATTGGTATTTGGATTTGTGTCAAATGTATTTTAAGGAAGGGATACACGGGTCGATGGCAAAACCAGATGAATCCTAGGCGCTTTTGTTCAACAGTTATCCCTTTCTCATGCATATAAAGCTGATATTTAAAGACCCTATGCAACTGAAGCCAAAAAAGACTAAAACACTAAACAGTTAATTGTGAAAACAATTTATCTGGTCAACGTATGATAAGGAATGTTTAATTGAAATCATTGATAATAGAGAAATTGAGTATCTGTATAGTATTTATAGATCTTTTGTTCGACATCCTTCAATCGCAACAGTTCAAATCATCAAAATGGCCTACGAAACATCAACAAACAGAGCACTGCAAGAGTCCAAACTTGTCCTGGGTGCAGCGCCAAGAAATATATAGTCAAGTATTGTTTTTGTGGAAACGAGAGATATACACGGCGTAGAGCGGCGTCTCCCTCCCACAGTTCTGACTTGGATGTAATAGCTGATGACAGGCAGAAGACACTGTTAAAAACTTTGTTATTTTGTCAGACGACTGAAAGTAAAAATAATGTTTTATTTTTTCTTTTATGTTCTTGAATTTTAGTAGGTAAGTTGTCTAAAGAATGTTGTTTGATCTGTCGTTATGTTTTTGTTATTAAAAATAAATATTGATGTTTATACTATTGTTATAAACGGTTCCAGCTTTGTCAATTACTTGGAATGTTTATTCATAAAAGCAGTTTAAGTAACGTGTTACTTGGTAGAAACATTCCTGTCTAGGATTCTTGCTGTGTACCGCGAGTAGGTCACGAATGTATTCCACTTTACTATGTGATAAAAATATAGTTAAGACACTTTCGGAATCAGTTTTTAGTCACTAGCGTATAAAGTGTCTAAAAATCTAAATTGTCTTAAGCAGAACGGATGCAGGATTTTTGAATGAAGCAGTTGATACATATTGGTATTTATTAAAAAGTTATGCTGCATGTCAACTAAGTGAGCCAAGATAGCATCCGAATGGAGTCAGACAGACCATAGTAGACCATATGGGTTCCGGAGAAAATGGCGGGACGAGATCGATTCCTAAATTACATAGGATGATACAACATATTGTATCATAGGTATAGAAGAAAAAACAAAATAAGGTGTGAGGCTTTCGTCCAGCAGTGAAACACAAAGGAATTAATAATAATAAAATATTTTCAGTTAGAAGTTACTATGATAAGCGCGGTTAGAGACAGACCGATCAATCAAAGGCTATTTATAGTCCAGTGAAGCACTCATATCGGTCAAGTAAAACTTGGTAAGGAAGGGTAACTCTACGTACATCAAACTTTAATTATAAGCAAAGGATTTTTGTTGTAGGCTATTGACGAAAGAATGAGATATTGAGCTCCAAAGTCACAATACATGCGAGTAATATTTGAAGTCCACGAGAAGTAGCCCTAATATAAGAAGTAGCCGAAATGAGAAGTGGCCATAATGAGAATTAGTCCATTAGGGAGTCGGTTGCCACAATGAGAATTAGCCGTAATGCGCCTAAACCCAAATTTTCACTATTTAACTTACTCAACTAACTAACTAACTCTTTAAGTATGAGTTGCTGCTGTGAAAGCGAGATGACGTCTACGCAGTATAGACTGCCGTCTCTTTACATTATACATGCACGCGGTGTAGGTTGATACCGACGCAAGTGCAGTACCACTATAATTTTTTCAAATTTATGTGTACTTATTGATCAATCTAGGGCATCACTGACAAACGGTGATGGAAAACAGTGAAGAAACCTGAATCCAGATATTAGAATTTAAAATGGCTAACACGCAATGAGGTAGCGTGGTGATCAAAGCTAAAAACCTTATCTATATGGAATTAGGAAAGTTTCCTGCTGTGGGACGTATTTAGATTGATAGAATTACATATACACTTTATAATAAATTATATTGGAGCTCTAGAGCAAAAGCTTAAACACTCAAAGACTCGTAAGCCTTATACGTGACAAAGGCACGTAGCGTGCAATCTGACACTTGGCTGGAGAGCCGAGTGCGGTGCGCCGTGCGCCGTGTCCACGCGATTTAACTAATGTAGCCGTTTAGTAGCACTGCCTTTACTAAGAAAGTATTCATGAAAGAAACCTATTTTAATCAAAAGTTTTGTATGGTTCCGTACCATATATGTATTCTTGTCTTTGTAACGTTAACTTATTGTCGTTTTAAAAGCTGTAATAACCTCTGGTGTTTATTACAGTTGTAAAGATAGTCATGAAAATCTTTTAGATATTAAAGTTTTGGTTTGGTTTAAATACGAAAATAAACCCTGGTCACATTACACACCATCTATAGACATTGGAAATTCATGTAATCTGAACTAATATTGCATGTTAAGTTTGTGAATCTGCATGGGATATTCTCGAAAACTACTGAACCGATTTTGAAAATTATTACACCAATTGACTGTCACCTAAATTATGAGTTGTACATATATAGTCTCAGTCATATTAACCCGAAAACCACTCAAAAAATAGGCATTCGGCAAAGACATAGTTTAACTACAATTAAAAAGTATTACAAAACAATTTATGACGTTTATAAACGCGATTTATAATTATACACATTTTACTATTTACCTTTAGTTATACTTTACACAATGTTATCGGTGTTTTATATATTGTAAAGCCTTAATTAAATTATTAGAACGAATTTGGTACTTTTGGAAACTTATTAACGAAATATCGTTAATTACTAAGTAGTGGTTATGGTGGTAAAAGTAGAGGAGAATTTTAAAGTAGTTTTAATTTACAATGTAATATCAAAGAGAAGAATTTTCTTTTAATGTACATTACATTACAGTTCAATTTTTAAAATTAAATTAAATTAACTATTGCATACCACGATTATAATCTATTAATGATGATGTATATTATAGAATTAGATAATTATTTTAATGGAACTTGTCCGGCCCAGCAAAAGTAGGAAAGAAGAGGACTATGCTTGCTCTTGCCCGCTGGCCCGCTACGAATCGAAAATTATTTATCGCATGGGTACAGGTTCCGGGTTATAAACTATCTGTGTACCAAATTAGGTCCTGAGGTATTTGTTTGATAGAGTAACAATTCCAGATAAAGAAACTCTCATGTTTATACTTAAAATTAAAAAAGCTATTGTACTGTTATCAATAGAAGTCGGTTAACACAATTACATTTCGAAAAGCACCTATCATCATTCCCCTGCCCTTATCTCAATTATTTTATTTGGGGTCGGCGCAACATGTCATCTTCTTCCATACCTTCCTATCGGCCGTCATCTCACACGAAACACACTTTACAGCCATATCGTCTTTCACACAATCCATCCATCGTTTCTTTGGTCGTCCTCTTCCCCTATATCCATCCACATCCATGCTTAACGCCTTCCTTACCACATGATTTTCATTCCTCCGCATAACATGCCCATACCATGACAGCCGGTTACCACGTAGTTTCTCTGTAACCGGTGCCACTTTCAAACTTCCCCTTATATACTCATTTCTTACTCTATCCGCTCTCGTAACACCACACATTCCTCTTAACATTCTCATCTCTGCTGCATGCAATTGTCTTTCATTCATCCCTTTTGTCGCCCAGCACTCTGATCCATACAAGACAGCAGGTCTGACAATGGTCTTATAGATCTTCCCCTTAAATTTAAGGGGAATGTGGGGGTCACAAATCGTTCCCGTTACCTGCCGCCATTTCATCCATCCTGCGTTAATTCGGTGCTTAACCGCCCGATCTATTTCGCCATCGCTCTGAATGAATGAACCAAGATACCGGAAGTCGGAGCAGACTGGAAGGCGCACACCATCAAGCTTTATAGCTTCAGGACTGGAGAGACCGCCGAAATCGCAGAACATGTATTCTGTCTTTGTTCTGCTGATTTTCAAGCCCACACTCTCCAGCTTCTGTTGCCACACCTCCAATCTGCTCTGGATCTCGGGTCCATTTTCCCCAACCAGAACAATGTCATCGGCAAACAGCATGCACCAGGGTGCCTCTTCCTGTATGTCTGCCGTAAGGGCATCCATAATCAGCAGGAAGAGGTAAGGGCTTAATGCCGACCCTTGGTGCAAGCCCACTGCCACACTGAACTGGTCGGAGTTGCCAGCAGACGATCGGACGTATGTACAGGATTGACTGTACATAGCACGAATTAACTCCACATACTTTCCAGGCACACCTTTCTCGAAAAGCAACTGTATTTTTTTTTATTACACAAAGGCTTTTATTTCATTAAGCTTCGATAACGTAAAATAAACCTTCACTATAAAACCTAACAAAAACATGGTTAATTAAGTATTAAATTGTGTATAATTAATGTGCTTGATAAGTAAATAAAGTAAGAAAATGTGGAGGTACAGTCGCCACACAAAGTTAATGAATACAAATAAAAAATGATTGATGATTCAATATGTATTAATGTTATGAAAATATAAACAGCATTAATACATATTTACTAATCAAAGAGAAAAAATAATTTGCTCTGTTTATTATAATTGTGTGGATCTAGTCAGTATTAGACAGCATTACGATAGAAAACTTGTGTCATCAACTCTTGTCGCCGACTGTACTTGAATTCTAAACTTTTAGTAGAACGCTGTTTAGGTCGTTCCGTTATCGTTTCAGAGGGTCTACCACCATGTCTTAAACTAATATTAGAATGGTTGTGGAAGCGTGACAGCGCTATACTCGGCGTAGAGCGGCATCTCTTTCCCACACCCGTGACTAATATTACTCTAAGACGTGTTGCTAAGACCCCAGGTCGCGAATGTAAGCATTAATTTTATGTGTTTATTATAAACTTACTCTTAGGTCACGCTATAAAGAATATTTCGTTTATTTCCTTACTGTAAATACTTCATTCTTTTTATTCATAAATTTTTGTACCACGATTTGAAAATGAGTCCTTTTTATGGTCCAATCGCCTAGCAGACGGCTATGGCTAATTATGAAATTAAGTATTAAAATAAAATGTAATAAAAGAGGATATTACTATTTTTAGCGAATTAGCTCAATTTTAATTATGGGTAAAAATTTACATTTAAAAAAACAATAATTAAAACTGTTGACAATATAATTATAATATTTCTGTATAGAAAATAAAAGTTTAATATTCCCACGTCATAAATCAAAAGAAGTATAACATTTTGCAACAATAGAAACGGGAAACTAATTCAAAGCGCTCTTAACGAACCATTGTTATCTCACACATTATCTAAAGGTCAAATCGACTAATACATCCTATTTGAACTAGATAACGTTAAATCGAATCAATAAATAAAGTACTTTTAGTCGGTTTTGACAGAGCTGTAAAATACGCTAAAAACTTCGATTAGATCGGAATAAAGCTAAAATAACTTCTTCCAACTTTAAGATTGTACCACATAGGTGACATTTATTTATTTTACCAATAAATAATGTTCATGCCGATCAACAATTAACGAACCATACAATATTACACAAACATTTCCTCAAAACGTTTCTCGCTAAATCTAAGATCAAATTAAACTCGCAAACGAATTACCGTCATAGTCGGGCAACATTTATCAACAAAGCACAGGAAATCGCACACACGTGTCCATATAAACACCGAAATAAAGTCTCCTTGTGTTCGGGCAAATACTTCGGATGTACTGGCTCACCATTGACTGTATGAAATCATGAGTGAACTTTAGGGAGGGTTCACACCGCCCCAATAATGGACGCTAGTAGCACTGGCCACCTAGCTACTAGGTATACTTCTAATGCCCATTTCGTTTAGCGTTTTTTTTTAGGTAATATATGCCTTTAAATACCGAAAAATATTTATAAGTTTCATAGCCTTAACACTAACGAATTACACTAACAAAATTTTCCTTTCTATGGGTAAAATCATTTTCGGAATGGGCTTTCATGTCAATAAATAAGTCATATTTCTTCCTAACATCCCGTTACTAAACGAATGCAACAACGATAACGCCTGTAGAAAATACAACGGAAAAAAAATGTGAATGATTTTTGAATTTTACTTTCATTTTGCAACTTCCACAACAGCTTTACCATTTTATAATCTTTATAAGCGTCGAATGAACCAGTTAAACAGAATACAAACAGTACTCAGAACAGGGATAAAGCAAGTACTTGTTTGTCAATTTACTAGCGCGAGCGTACTGGTCTGGTGTAAACCTGCCTTAAGCTGCATATGTCAGTGATCTGGGACAGTCTGTCTGTCCGTTAATTCGAGATCATGACCCGACGGAGCGGACATTCGGACTGCATGATTATTGTGCATTGTAATTAATTCTTAAATGCCAGGGTAATATGCTTCTAAGTGTGTAAGGTGTCGGGGTCAGGTGAACTTAGAAAAAGTTAATATTATTTTAGTTCAGATTGGCTTAGTTAATTCATTATACACATACTAATATCCGTGCATAAAGTTTCAATAAATATATTTTATTATACAAGTATGCGTACAAGTTTAATAAAATTAATTACATAAAATCCTGCAAGTGACTACACGTGTCTGCATATTAATTCCAAAGTTAGTACACAATGTATGAGGTAAATAAACAATATTATAGTTCCGAGAATTGAGTCAACATCCTTTAAGCGACATCCTCTTCAGGCAAAACGGCAAAAATCTATTTCTAAACGAAATATCCGTAATCTAGGTAAAGGACAATATTTAGTCGTTAAAAAAACCTTTGTATATAATTATAAAACGATGCTTAAAATTAGTTATCAAGCATTCAATAGCCAATAGTAAAAATATACATTGACGTATTAAAGTTTTCCAAAAGAAATCTACCTAACTTTATGTATAACATGTACATTTTAAGGAAACAAATTCTAAAAACCAATGAATATGGAATAACCGATCCGTAGTGAGCAACCTTAATTTTCTTATCGTATGGTTAAAGTGAAACCTGGTGACAGAGTTTAATTTAAAAAAAAAACATTAGACCGACGTATCTGTCAGAATTTACTTTAAAATTGCTTGTCCGAGGTCTGGGTGTCTTTGTGCATGTGACTTGAATGTTTGTAAAACCCCCCGCGACACAAGGATTAAATTCCATAATGCGGGAGTCGTCTAAAAAAAAATACTGGTGTTTTCCACATGATGTTTTCCTTTACCGTCTCAGCGAGTGATAATTGCCTTATTATACGCAAATGAATTCGAGAAGACTGAGCATGAATTGGAACCTACGACCCTTGGCTTGGAAGAGCAATGGTCAAACCATAAGGCCATCTATGGAGGCAAAAAAATCCACATCCTTCTTAATAGTCATAACTTTGTCTAGCAGATCAGTTAGACTTTATTAGATCTTCATTGCCGATGCCTTCTTCTGACTTTTATGAAGTGTATACGTTATGAATAATTTTGATAAACATTTAAATTAAACGACATAATTCCAAGCCCGCTTTTATTATTAGCCATTAACTTTTGACCATACCCTAAAACGTTATACAGATTGGAGTTTGATAAGTTACACATACATTACTGCGGAAAAGCGGAAACAAAATGATATGCAAATAATATTTAAATAGCCTATTTAATAGGCAGAAATTTTAATCGGCTATTTGCCTATTACCGAAGTCGACGCGAAACAACTTTCGTTTAAAATACAACCTTAAGTTACGTAGTAACTATTTAGTAATCTGTGCCTTAAGGGCCAAAAATAGATAATATAATTTAGTACGAATTTATGCATTATTAAAACAAAAAAAAAAACGAGTTCCTTTACAAACAATCTATAGATGAACATTATTCTACGTTTTAAGTTCTTTACAAAGTATACGATTTTAATATCTCGCGTTAGACCTGTATGATTTATTCGATTGCTTAAAGAATAAACTTTAAGATCCGTTTGATTACTAAAGGTCGATTCCTATTCCCATTTCAGAAGGTTGAAAAAGAACTACGCCATACTAGACACTTACGACTTCTTTCAAGTTGAAATACTAATAAAATTGTAAACCAACAGCTAATGGGCCTTTCACTGACTGTTTGTTTAGTTCGTGACCGAGAGTGAACAAGGTTCCATGGTTAATGCATCGTTTTCAAGTTATCGAAACTTTGTAAAAACAAATTAGTTTCAATTCCGTTCAGGGTCTAAGAGAATAATGTTAAGAAATAAAAGCTGTGAATGTATTTAGCTTACATAAATAGGAAATGCTGTCTTTTAAAATTATATTTTAAAACAAACTTCCAAAAGAAAGAGGTTTTCAATTTGTCTAATATCTTGTGTTTTCTTGTGTGTTTTTTATGTTTATCAACTCGGAACTTCGAACTGGATAAAACGATTCTGTTTTTTTTTAACGTGTAATATTAATGATGTAATATTGATGAAATTATTACGTATAATTTCATCAAGTTTATAGTGTAGCATTTTTTATTCAAAGTTGTTTGTATGTCTTTGTAGTTAGGATTAGTGACTTTTTGCCTCTAAATGATCACGCATAAGAGTGACAAAAATAAAATTTACAGCAAGTGATAAACAAATACTATAATGAAATTAGTCTAAACTATCAAGAGTCCGTTGTTTTGTGACTTTAAGGATTAAAGTTGCGACATGTACACGGTCTTGAGCGGGGTATTTTGTCCACGTAACACTACATCAGCCAAAGTTACCCTATAAATTCTGTGAACGGATAAGACATGGGGCTTAACCGTGGTTTACTGACGGTCTACGGTAAAGATCATGTCAGAAAGTATTCATTTATTTATGTACACACAACATACAAAGGGTAAAACACATACACAAATACAGTTAGTATTTCGCAAGCTAGTATGTGGATTTAAGCAATCAGTGTCTTTAGTCCAAAGTCGTGCAAAACATTCAGCATACCTATGTACATCTAAAAGTAGGACTCAAATCAAACGTAATTGAAACAATCATGTCACCATGCATATCGCGTGTGCACGACACATTCGAAAGCTGGTTACTTTCTTACCAAGTTGTTTGCTTGTTTAGGTTCATTTCACAGCAGGCTCATGCCATATCGCACCGATAACATTTCTTAAAGGAGAAACAATTGGAGCGTTCGCTTTATCGACACCAATACAATTAAGGCCCTGATAACGGCCGACGGAAGCATGAAACGTTTGAGAAAATACCAATGGAATTGCTCAGTGTTTGAGACTAGGTTTCTATTGCTGTTCCACTTGTATGGATGTCATCAGGATAAAAACAACAGTTCCAATATATGAAGCGAGCAATGGACAAATTGGAAGTTGATTTTGTGAGACAGATATTGTTAAAAACATCGGACAGTACTCCAAAGACAATTTCCGAAAATGAAGAGCTAGATGATTGAAAAGACTATATTAATATATCTTAATTAATCCCTTAAAATATATGTGGTTTTAATTACCACAAGTGGTGTAACATATACGGATATGCAATGCAATTTGATCCTTGACGCAATGATTAATCATCGATACAGATGTTATAAAATGAAATTTGACGCGAGCCAACCTAGGATATACAGAACCGACTTTTAATAATACTTTGACCAATCAAAAACTACTTTTTTTTGCCAGGGCACTAGTCATGTGTATAAATGATTGCCACGCATTGCCACACACGGACACAAAAACGCGGATGCCATAGCACGGCGGTTCAGGTTTAGTCAGTAAGAGTCTGACATTACTCATTTCCTCCCCGATGGATTTCCATCTTACCAAAAAAAGGGCGCTGGTCATCTAGTCCTCAATATATCAGTTGGTACCTATCTTAACATAATTCCTGCTTAGACCTGGCTATTTTAGCACAGATCCTTTCGTGTGCAACTACCAGCATATAGCGTGCTTGCAAGCAATAGCTTATAAAGCACATAATGTGCACCATTTCCTACAGTTGTCTCCTAACTTGCAACAAGATAAGAGTTCAGTCTGTGACCTGAATTATAACCTTTACATCGAGCTGTTAGTAGATTACTTTTACTCTTACCAACACTCTACCCTAGTCGGTGAAATTATGTAGAAATTGTATCTATCCTGTTTAAATTCCGCTGCCATTTTCCCCTGTGATTTACTATCTTGACTGATTAAAGTAATTATAGATATACCTACCGTTGAAATATCTTCGGGTTAACTTCTTTGACACAACTTTACACTAATTCGTGAACTTAAACTTCTAAATGGATATTCTTGTACTTAACGTTTAGTGGACAGGTGTTGGCGTTTACACATTCCATAGACCTGACGTGGCTTTATCGAACTACTATATTATTATCATAAATGGTTCTAGCTGCGATGCTAGGGTTCCAAATCAGATCTCTAGACCTCAGTAGTTATAATGGAAACAGAAAATAATCATCATGTCAACTAGCTAATCCCTAAATTGAAAGCTACGTCAGAAATCAATTCAGACAGTCCTTTCCAGTTTGACCATGGTAAACTAAGTTCTGTATTCATAAATAAGCACTCGGAGATTAAAGGTGAAAGTTTCGGGAGTAACGGCACTGAATCCCAATAAACTATACACCCCGCCCTAGAACTTCGCAAAGCCATATTGAATTACGGGGACCTTGTATAGCCATCGATCAGACGGACCATACATAATATATTTGAGAAACCACATCTGGTGCGAAAGAAAGTTTGTTCTTGACCTCTAAAGTGTATGCCAGTCATTGAAACACAGAAAACAAAAACAACCACATTTTCCCGACAGCCTGACCAGTTTTGGACCCAACCGGAGTCATAAACTCACTTAGTCGAGCGATCTCGATGTGCATGCGTGTTTCTTAATTTCGTTGCACTTTCAAATGTACGACAGATTTGGATGTCGGAGAATATTTAGTATAAGTTTCATTTTGTGGTATACTTTCCGAATGCCTGTCCCGGTTGCGATGTATGAAAAAGTTTTGTCATACTTAAATCTACCGTTTTATTTTTTCAATTTTCAAAAAGAAGGTCGTGTGTCGTATTGTTTTTATTTCAATTTTGAAGAAAAAAAGTTTATCAAGTACAATATTCAGCAACGCAGTCATGTACTTCAATTTTTAAATGTTCTCTTGTTACAAATACAGGCGCCATCAAAGTTAAACCCGCATTTCATCCTCTTTAGTCGTTAAAGAGAACGTAACACGATATGAACAAGTTCCTTTTGTAAAGAAAACAAAAGTAACTGAAAACTTTGTATAATGGTCTATTAACAGGTCTTTGAGTTTAACTTCGAGTGTTAAATTGTACGTAGTCTGTAGCCCGTTTTCTTTATAGACATGAAATACGTGAAGATACTTGTAATAGAAAAACGAGTAGCTGTTGAAGTTTTCTAGTGTATGACTATCACAGAAGTTTTCTTTTTAAACGATAGTAAAGATTTTTCGTATTGAATCTTTTTTAAGGAGCAGATTTTTTTTAATCTCTCCCGAATCCCGCTCTAATGAACACTAATTTCCGGTAAATAAATAAATAGTTTTAGTGACTATTGTCAATTCCTTTTTTTACGATAGTAAAACAAAAGGTAACCGCTCTATTAAAATTTTCTAACATAAATATTATCTCGTGTATTCATTGTGTACGCATTTTTTTAGTTTAAAATACTACGGATGTCAACTACACGAACAATGGCTGACTAACACAACGCGTAGTTTTATTGTTTTAAATACATACGTATTTAAATAATTACTTGTTTTTATAACTAATTTCTCACGAAAAAACTATTTATATCGTAATAAAATGTGACTTAAACTAAAGAAATGGTATAAAAAGAGTATTTATTGCGGTGTAAATGCTATAAAAGAAATCTTTTTTTTTTAAATAACCATTTTATATTGGTCTGTCAAAAAAAAACATGCATGACCCAAAACAATTTAAGTTATACTGGACTGTCGTCAAAATAAATAGTTGATTATTTTTACATTTTCGATCGGTAGTTAATCGTTTGTAGCCAATCTTCTCGCTTACATGTCACATTAGTAACGCTGTACCAACCAAATAGTTCTTATTACAGTGATTGCCTCTATTATAATACGCTGTTGGACAACAAGTGGTAGCAGAACCAACATTTTGATCTAACTTGAATATAGACAACAGAGCTGTCAAAGACGTTAAGAGTTCTGAAACGAATATTTAAATGGCAAACAGTTTTAAGGCTTATAAGATTAATTACTTTCTAATAATTCCCTCTATCTACGTCTTCATGAAAGGAGTATCATGTAAATCGTTCAAATGGTAGTCGTCATTGTGTAAGTAACGGAGGCAACAGCATACTATAATACAGGTCAGTATTACAAGAAAATGAGGTTTGTTTAGAAATAAGGAACTTTAAATGTCACATTACGAATGCATGCTAGAATAAATTAACACGGCAAGGACTGATGGTTACAACGATACATAATTTCGCTTATTAGTGTACAACGAGTTGAGTTTTGGTGTTTAATATGTTCTTAACCGACGAAACATAAAAGAGGGGAGATCTCAAATCTCAGGTCAACAGATAGATACTTAAAACCAGTTTTCTTGTTTATTGGGAGCTTGGTTTTCATTAACTGCTCTCCATCGGTCAAAGGTTATTTTCATGCAAAACTCAAAACGTTCCCGTGCCAAATTAAACCACTTTCGAGACAAACTTTTGCAGTTTCATCAACCAGTTTCGCAATCAATTTTGCATGGAAATGTTGATTCTGTATTGAGTATAAATAACATGATTTACATTAAAGAAGTAAGGTTTATGAGTAATCAATAGTGGACCCGAGTAACTATAGACTTTTTTCAGGAGCTGGAGCAATTCAAAGCTGTTGTTGTTTCAAAATGCACATGCTTTATGCACTTTTATTTTTTTATTGTCAGCAAATGACGCACGAAAACAACCGCGAACTTAGCTGTATTCATTGACGCCTAATATATTCAGTAGAACTGAAGTTCGATTGACACGGTGTACCACACGCCTTATTCCAAATGGCAGGCGAAAAATATTTATAAACATGTACGGCCTTATCAGTCAAGTTTCTCGCATGGCCGCTTATAACTTAATAATAAAGAATTTTCATTTAATAGCGCTCTGACGTGAACGAAATAAGATTTCTTATTTTTCCTTTTTTAATAAATTATTTGATACACATCGCGAAATAAATAAATCGAAATAGACATTATTGGCGCGAATTACAAATATGAATGACAATATTCATTTACAAAAAAAAAGTTTTCTACCTTTTTCGGCTTAATGGTTATATTGATCTTCTTCTTCATTTCCAAACAATGCCTTTTTAGATTAAAAAGATGTTAAAACCACCGACATCTCATTTTCTCATTAGCCACACAATGACGTAAAACAAATAGATTGACATATAAACACTACCGCATTCTTCCAAGGCATCACAGAGACTGCCTTTGCCTTCACTTTTAAGAGTTTATACTTAAAGAAGGCGGGAAATCCTCGCCAGTGTATTCTGATCCCTGCAGTGTAAGACAGATTAGTAACATCATTATTTGTGTGGAGTTCAAACAAAATGGCCGTCGATATTATCTCACATACATTTAATCCGTTGTAATCTAGTTAAGGTTTTTATCAGTCGCTGTAAATGACCAATAGATTTTTTCTTTGTTTACTTTCTACGATAGCGAAAAATAAAACGTAAATTGGCTTCACTTTATAACGAAATAGTAATAATCATTTGTTAAAAACGGTTGAGGAAACCATCGTGAGGAAACCGGCGCTTGTAGGATTTTTTCAAGGGTGTGCGAATCTATGTCACAGCCCTATGTACTCTTCCACCAAGGGGTTGGGTCTTTTAGTTTGATATTAAAAAAAAGTATCTATTATTTTTCTTATGAACCCGGAAGCTCTGTCTCGCGTTCTATTAATAAATTTATAAAAGTTATTACTTATTCAAATCGTATAAATAATAAATGAGTATGTAACTTGTCTTGGTATTTTTTTATTACGTTACCTACTTCTGTGATGTATGTTTTTCACCGGTAAGTTCATAACTAATAAGCTCCTTTAATTTTTTTTAATAAAAACTTGATAGTGTTCTAAAGCGTGCACCTTCGTAAACTGTATGAACGTTCTATGGAAAAAGATTGCTGGCGTTAACTTTTTTAAGACTTATTTTGCCGGTATCCAAACTTATGATGGAGTTGGACTTCCGGAGCCATTGATTACAGATGAATACCAGTAATTGCATGGGCCTACTGCCTTTTGACCTCCACAACACAATAATCGGATTATACCAGTATCGGTAAGTCACTTTTAGCCAAAAGTTCTGGGTACGAATGAGACTCATCCGCCATTTCCGCACCTTGTTACCGATAATATAACTTTTAACGAGGGGTCGGTAAACGACATATTGTTATAACTACCAGACGACTTTTAATATAAAAATACTTTTTTATCGCGTAATCCAAAATTGATGAATGTTCGTGCGTTCGTTAGCCAATTACCCGCTAACGGCTAAACGGATTTGGGTGATTTGTGACAGAAGGGTAAACGAGGTCGTGGATTAGAAATAAATAATAAATTTATGTATGTTTATAAATAAATAAATTTATACATGAAATTTATTGTGTCGCACAACTATAAATTCTATCTTTATTTATGTCATGCAACATGTGAACGATTTTTGATAAATATAAGGAATAAATGAACAGACAAACACAAAAAATGCTTCAAACCTTAGCAGTGAAAACGAAATTACATCGCGTCATTGTGTGGCGTGGGTTGTTACATTGAAACATATGAACAAATTAAGTTTTTTATATTATGAAATTAATTTTACGACATTTATTAATTAATACGGGTAGGTATAGTAATAAAGAATACAAGTTTAAAGAAGAAAAAGTTCATCAGGGATTTACCCACACTTACTGGCAGTGAGGTAGTCTAAAATTCATGAGTAGTAAAACCTCTTTTGTGATTAAATTGGGCCACAAGTCTGTAGAGATATGTTCTTACAAAGGTTTAATTTAATATAGAGGTCAAATATCACTGACAATGCTTAAAAATATGTTTTTGGATGGGGAGCCAATGTTGCATCTTATCTTAAGAGGACCATTTTTCCTAAAACAGGGCTTTACACATAACTATTTACAATACCCAATATTCACACATTTTTCTAGTATCATCACAAAAAATAAATAATAAACTACAATGAAACAAATATGATACAAAGACAAACAAAAGATAATTCACATAAAATAACCAAAATAGTGCACAAATACGTAACTACAGTGCACATACAGAAGTGCTAACTACGTAACTAAATGTTAATCTTACTAAATTTTGGTTATCGTAAGTGTCCTCCTGAGAGACAGTTGTCGTGTCTATCAGCGGTTCCCTGTCTCCTGGTTCCTCGGACGTCCCCTCCGTTCTCCGTTCTGAACGGACACGGCACGCATCACATCTCTTCATGACTACACATACTTCTCAACTGTGGACTGTCAATAAAGTCCTTCAGTATTATTGCAGAATTTTAAAGGTTTTTTTTTTGTTATCAAACCTCCTTTGGATGTATAGTACAATACCTTATTACATTATATCTAAATTAAAAAAAAAAAGAGCAAAATTTTGAAATAGTTTAGAAAATTAATCTACAGTTATAAATTAATTTTAAGTATTGAAAAAGACTAAATAAATACCTCATTATCACTATCAATAAGATAAGTCTCTTCCATGACACAAAAACATTAAAACTACACTACTCAAGTTTTAGAATAACAAACACTAAACTTCACAGATACACTAAACTGTATGTACAGCCATCTGTGCCAACGGCATGGTCAGTACGATCACGTATTCACGACTGTGAACATTATTGGATGAAAAGATTATCTATAAATCAGGCATAAAGAAAATAGGTATCATTGTATGCAAATCAAACGATTGACCATTAGCGAAAATAATGACGGTAACACTCGTTTACAATACACACATACTCGAGAGCATGTGACCTGAACCACTACAACTAAATACCAATACAAAATAATTAAAAATCCACTCACCACTGTTATTAGGCTTCTGTGGTATGCAAACGTATTCCATAGAATTTAGACACCAACTCAAATAAAAGCCTCCATCATGCGTACGGCGTAACTGAACACTTTAACTAATTATCTTAATTACGTGGAAAGATACAAGTAATACGTTAGAATTGGGTAAAAAACGAACAATAACCCCAATGTGCTTTGCTTACTTTTGACAAATTTGACATTTATCTAGGTCATAGACAAGAAGAAAGTTTTCTACTATGTGTCAACATTAATTAGGAAATGACTTTATCGGTCCTAAAATAATCCTTATCGTAAAATCTTACGTTCGGATACAGAAAAGAAAATCCATTTGACATAACCATAACCTGGCAACATTATTAAAAAAAACGTCTACACGTCACCTTAGTGTTCTGTCAGTTTTTCAGGATCTGGAATTGTGATTTTTATGTTATATTTGCGAAATTAAAAGCTTAAAAAGATGGTAATTATTCATACAATATGTAATATTTATCTTTTATACCAGCCAGTGTAGCTTTGCTGGATAAATGTAGTTGCACCTAAGAAAATGTGTGTGTGGTATCCGGCTTATGTTTATAGTTTTACAAAGTGTTTTCGTGTACTTTCAGGTGCTCATAGCGGCAACAGTATGTACAAAATCGGGAAAAGGTATTTACCTACACATTCTTAACATGATATATCATTAAATTATTGTATTTTGAATACTTATGTGTGAAACATAATTTAATTTTCTTTTCAGCATTGGTTTCCCGTCAATTTGTGGAGATGACGAAGGCACGTATAGAGGGCTTGCTCGCTGCGTTCCCGAAGCTTATGACTGGAGGTCGTCAACACACTTTTGTGGAAACAGAATCTGTCAGGTGAATAATTTAATTAAAATTCCAATCAGAATTATGTTATGTATAGGTACTCTTTTCTAAGGCAGAAGAGTTAGATGGGTAACTGTTTATATATCTTGAATTAAGATTATTACAAAAAATCTTGCACAAATGTAGGGAATATTCTAATGAGAAGTGAATTACTAAAATGTTTGCTTAAGAAGGTTATAATATGCTATACTGTTTAATACAATTGTTCATCAAATTAGAAATAATCCCAAAAGCTTATCACTTATTTCAAGTCCAATTATTTACCAACAAAATAAATTTAAACAATAAAGCTTTATAGTCAAAAGATTTTCTAGGAAACATTATTTAGGAGTAAAAAATATTACCTGCACTCAATGAAAATTAAATAAATGTTTCATTTATAACTGTTCACTACAGATATGTCTACCAGCCCCTGGACAAGCTGTATATGCTGCTCATCACCACCAAGGCCAGCAACATCCTTGAGGACCTGGAGACACTGCGGCTCTTCAGTAGAGTTGTGAGTAACAATTTGAAGCATTCATAAACATTCGTAACCATAAAATAAAAGTACTGTATGTTTAATGTTTATGTTAGTGTAAAAGTTTCTATTTGCTTTAATAAGGAAATAAACATGGTGGTTACTGGTTGGTATTGGCAAAAAAATAAGTTTGTCACTTTGCTTTCTACTTGGAAGATCTACTGATTTTGGGAGTATCTTCTAGACTATAACACCTGGTCCAAATTGGTGCAGCCATATCGCCTCAGAAACTTATAATTTGTTTCAACTGCCTAAACAAACCTAATGTTCTAATTGCTGTCTTTTTATGGTTAGTATTCAATTTTGTTTATTGATTATGATTTTGTGTGTAGGTCCCTGAGTACTGCACTCAGCTGACCGAGGCGGAGGTGTTGAACCAGGCGTTCAACTTGCTGTTTGCTTTCGATGAAATTGTAGCTCTCGGCTACAGGGAGAGTGTCAACTTGGCACAGGTTAGTGTTGCCATATTAAAATATTTTCTTCTTTATAATTCAAACTAAATTATTGGATATTATGAAGTTGGTGACAGACTGGAAATGAAAGGTATCAAATGTGATTTTATGCTTACTTAAATATTAACAAATTGTTTTTGTAAACAGGTGCGCTCATTCGTCGAAATGGATTCGCATGAAGAAAAAATTTATCAAGCTGTCAGGCAGGTCAGTATATTTACAAAATAAAAAAAACAACTCATAGCCATTATACCCAGAGATAAATATCTCTGGAAGGAGATAAAGCAAGCCCTTCCAAGTAATAAAAAGTAATCTATGTACAAATTGTTTATTATAATCTGATAATATATTGTTTAGACCCAAGAACGGGAGGCAGCGAATCGTATGCGAGAGCGCGCGAAGGAACTACAGCGAGAGAGACTTGAAGCTGCCAAGCGAGGCGCCCCGCCGCGCAGTCAGATGTCCTTCGGTCAGTATTACAAGATAAATTTGAGGTTTTATTTAACTGGCAATGCAAGTGTTGTGGGCGAATTAAGTTGCAATACCTGGATAGCCGAGTGGTTGAGGTCACCACGACAAACCCACTGTGCGCGTCTTGTCGCAGTTCGATCCTCGCATAGGATAAGAATTTGTGTGATCCAAGAATGCTTGTCTGTTGTTGTGACTTGAATGTTTTTGAAACCCTAAGTTTCTTAATGCGGGAACTTTTTTTTTTTAAAGAATGTTATGAAATCTTTATATATAAGGTTCTAGACGGACCGCATTTCAACTGCAATCCAACCGCAAAGTGCAGTTTGAATGCATTTCACACAACTGCAATCCAAACGTGCAGTCCGATTGCATGACGACAGCAAACGAACTGCCTATAGCCTAAGAACCTACGCTTACAAATGTATCTAATTGAACAACTTTCTAAGGATAATGTCTACAGTCATTTCAAGTTTGTAATTTTCAGTGATTTCGTCAATCGTTTTTTGTATGAATTGTATTTTTTTTTTTATGTATAGGAAGCGGTTTCGGCAGCTCATCGATGTCATCTTCAGCGTCTATTGAGCCCGTCGCAGAGAAGGTGCCCAGCACGCCGGCGCGTGATACGTAAGTGCCATTACTTACGGACTATTGTACATGGATTAAACACAAATAATCACCTTTTGTATATAAATAAGGTACTAGAAAGACGGACCGCATGTCAACTGCAATACAACCGCAAATTGCACTTCAAATGCAGTTTGAATGAAATTAACATGACTACACACCAAACGTGCAGCCCAATTGCTCTTCGACTACAATTAAACTACGGTCCGTCTGCCTAAGCCTTACAGACGATAGCTCTTTTATATATAAATTATATAAGAGCTTATGTTTCGGTTTCTATTGGATCTTGGATAGTTTTACTATTTTAATTATGATGGTGGTTATTTTTTTAATTCTTAAACATTTTAAATACATTTTCCAATTCCATCACGTGCTGAGGGCCAGATGTTTAAAATATTATCAAACGTTCAACTCAAACGTTTGTTTATTGGAACCCATTGAGATTATTTTAAAGTTCTTAGAAATGAATACTGAAATTAGTGTAGAGAACCATATCACAAATATACAATTGTGTGAGTGGTTGAGGTCATCAAGCCAAATCGACAGTGCGCGGGTTCGATCCCCGTTCAAAACAAGTGATTTACCCTTGAATGCTTGTCCGTTGGAACTTTTGTGCATTTAAACATTCCAGTCACATACTTGAACATTCATGCAAACCCCTGCGATACAATCATTATTGTCTTACTGCGGGACTTGTTCTATTAAATTAAACACAATTACATACATGGCGATACAATAATGACATCATTAATGTAACATTTGTATCGCTACGTCTATAAGGAGATTGGTTTGTACCCCTAGCCGTCCCGCGGGCCGCTCGGCCATGAAGCTGGGCTCGCGCGGCACGGACACGGAGTCGTTCGTGTCGCGGCTGCGCAGCGAGGGCGACGCCGTGCCCGCCGCCGCCGCGCCCGCCACAGACCACGCCAAGCCGCCGCCCAGCGACCACAAGGAGTTAGTATACTACACTCATACTCCCCTATTTAGCTTTATACTACACACATACAACGTTTCGAATGCTGACGATGCGACCTCAATTTATCCTTACTTGATATTATAAGTGTGAAAGTGTGGATGTTTGTTCCTTTATTACGTAAAAACAACTCTACGGATATAGATGAAACTTGGTAAATAGATAGTTTATAACCAGAATTAATACAATTTTTATCCATCAATGTAAGAAGCGAATTCGAAAATCCTAGCCTTTGTGTAGTCCAAAATATGAATGAAATCATAATGCTTTAATAAATAAATATAAATTAATCCATGTATTTAAAATTAGTTTGTTCAGGACATAACTTGCTATAACGCCTTTTAAAATCGTGTTAATTTTGTTTGTAATATGAGTCAAATACTACTGGTGCTGGTTAATAGAATATTTAAAGTATGAAAAATATATTTACATAGCTCACTACTACATCAAATAAAAATCTTTTTTGAAACTCTTTCTTCTTTTATGACACATAAACATTGTTCCAGTGTACACCTTCGCTTTGAAGAGCGTCTCTCTCTGGTCGCCGGCCGAGACGGCGATGTACAGAACTTTGAGCTAAGCGGTAAGTTAATATTAATTAATAGAACAACCCTTCAATACTATTATAGTTAAAGAAAATTTGCGTTTGTCTATTCTATCTTTAAATGTCCTTTACCGATTTTCATATGTTTATTATTTATTATGCAAAGCGAATATTTGTAATTAATTCAAATAGTGTAAAGATTATGCATCTGATAAATATGTAAGTAGGACTATTTTAATTCGAAAAAAAGAAAACCTTACAATTAACATTAGTACTTTTCTAGCCTAGTGTTTTTTTTTTCAATCGTTAACGTCAATGCGTCAACAACACTTTAGACAATCAGACCGCATTTCAACTGCAGTCCAAGCGCAAATTGCAGTTTGAATGCAGTTGACACTTTTGCAAAAGAACTGCAAACCGAACGTGCAGTCCTATTGCACGCCGACTGCAATTGAAACGCGGTCATCTGTCTAGTAATGACATTTCGTTACACAAGAAACGCAAGTAGGATCTGTCATCTCTATTATTTTCTCTTGAAATCAATAATTAATTGTAAAAATCGTCACTTGGCTAGAAGGGGGTGATGGTTAAACTAGTTTTCCATTCATACAATGTTATTATTTATTCATCAATCACACACAAGTTTAAAAAGAATTGTTAGGAAGTTATGTTATAAATCAGAAAAAGGAAACTAAAAATAAAAGTTCAACTCAGAAATTCGACTATTATTAAATGATGCAACGGCTTAACCACGCGTATTTATCGGGGTAGCCCGACTAGTTTCGGACCCAAACGGAGTCCTTAATCATGAGTACACTCTGCGACACATGATATACCCTTGTGAGTAAACCGTTGCATCATTTAATAATGTATAATTGTCACGATAGTTAGTATATTATTTGACGCCCTCCGTGGTCGAGTAGCATACGCACCGGTTTCAAGGTGTCGCTAGCTCTGAGGTCCCGGGTTCGATCCCCGGTCGGGTCAATGTAAAAATTCACATTTCTACATTGTCTCGGTTCTGGGTGTTTGTGGTACCTTCGTTGTATCTGAATTCCACACACAAGTGCTAATAGCAACTTACTTTGGGTTCAGAACAATGTATGTGATGTTGTCCGCATTTATTTATTATGTACTCATCTCACACCACATGGTATTGTTGCCCGTCAGGTTTGCTCACACTTCGCATCAGCAACGAGCAGTTCGCACGCATTCACGTTCACGTTGACAACAAGGACACCAGGCCCCTACAGCTGCAGGTACGACTTAATTATTAATGTATACTTTAA
This sequence comes from Trichoplusia ni, assembly GCF_003590095.1. Taxonomy (NCBI): domain Eukaryota; kingdom Metazoa; phylum Arthropoda; class Insecta; order Lepidoptera; family Noctuidae; genus Trichoplusia; species Trichoplusia ni. Next base: position 2,767,612 of record NC_039501.1, read on the forward strand.
ATTGTATTATATGATATTGATAATTTGATTGTGGGACGGTGTTGGCTAAATAAAAACAATACATATATAATGCATACATACAAAAGGTTTGTTTGCAAAAAATTCAGAAATATCGGGGATTTTTTTGAAACTTATTCCGTATTAAGGAATACCGTACTCCACTACATTAAAAAAAACCATTAAATGTTTTCTTTTGGCCCCATCAACGACAACCTTATTCAATCAACATTCAAATGTTATTTATACCTAACGTTTGTCGTAGACCCACCCCAACGTCGATAAGGAAGCGTTCCGTTCGTCCGGCGTGATCGGTCTGAAGCAGTCTCAGCGCGCCTTCCCGCTCCACTCGGACGTCGGCGTCCTCAAGTGGCGCCTCAACGCCAACGACGACAAGCTCGCCCCGCTCTCAGGTACACACTACACATTATTTGGACCCACATCATTTTCACAACCCTATGGACAAGCTGGGACACACTTTTTATTTTTTGAAGTGAAACTTATTTATGCGCGCTTGACTTGGGGAATAAGCTGGGGTATTAGTGACGTAAACGTTACGAAAAGTGTGATTGGACGAAGCGAACGGGAGTTGTTAAGAAAGACCAGTGCGTTCGCATATTTCTTTCTTTCTTCCTCCTATAGCTAAATAATTTGGTATATCTAAACACAGTAAAGGCCTATAAAAAATATAACAAAATTTGTTTCACTTCAATCATGTGGTTATTGCGCACTTGTTTTTTTACTCTTTTGCCTGGGTGAAACGCTAATGACTTAAACCCACGCCGAGGGCACGGCGTAGGGATGTATGTCCGAATGAAACCGACTAAAAACACCCCTTCAACTGCCTGAGCCAGAGCCAGCTTGGACTCTTTCACAACCATAATATCACAACCTTTGGTTTTTGTACGCGTGTTGCCTTAAAGCTCCTACCTAAACAGGACCGACTTCTAATTCGATGTGTCCACAGCGCTTTGCTGCACTACTCTCTACTCCACCTATCACGATCACGTTTTGTTCTAAACAAGAAATACCTTTTAACTTCAGTGCTAAACAAATTGAATATAATTATATCTCCTATTTTTTTCCAATAAAATAGTTCAACGTTTCAAATATTCATGTCGAAAGTAAGGCGAAACCGCTCTTACAATAGAAAAAAATAAACACATTTTTCGTATCATATTAAGTTACTTCCTTTACAATTCAAGCTACGATTACATACTATAATATAACGAACAAACAATTAACACAAAGATAAAAACAAATTCTACAGTGATGTTACCTCTCAGAGAGACATCAGTCAAATGAGCGTACTTCGATATGCGCATGCCTCTTATACTTGTTCCGTAAACAATATGGCGGTAGTATTAAATTACATTGATCAGTGCCGGTGTTGTGTCAATACATAAAAAAGAAAGTGTTAAAACTGCTTTCCGTAATTCGTGAGTATTGCAACTTATAAAGTAGATAACGTGTTTTGGAATTCATTCGATGATCAATTGGAAACATTTCTAATTTTTAACGTAATTAATTTGGAACAACAAATTTTGTTTTCAAATTTTGAATGGGAATCATTTATCAATAAATGAAAAGTAAATGTAGTTATTCACCGTATCAGTTGCAATATATCCCGAAGTACGGCACATAAAAGCCATGAAGAAGAAAACCAAAGAAGCTTTCACCATCTATATTGTGAGCGTTAAAAAACAGTCGATAGAAACTAAGGTGACCCCACGAATTCCCGAACGGACTGTCAAGGGCTCCAATTCAAGGGTTCTTTATCAAAACAATGAAATAATAGAACGTGAATAGTCAAATTTAATCCAATCTCCATTCAGTCATTGGCAATTGTAAATGGCGGAATTGGGGCCCAGGAATTTGACACCGGCACTGATATAACTTAGTGAATAGATTTTAGAATGTTCTATCGATCGAAACAACGGTGTCAAACACCAAATGTCCATTGAAATGTTACATTTTTTGCCTTGCGTTTTTAGAAGACGTAATTTTATTTTATTTAGGTGTAGGGCTGGCTGCTCATTTTAAAGCTAAGACCAAATGTGTTGGATTGCCACCCTTGTCACACGGTCACCTTCTTGAAAATAGTTGCAAATTAAACTCTCTACAACTTTGGTTCTGCAACTTTTTGTCGTAAAACTATAAATAAAAAAACTTTTTAGCGAAAATGTTCAGAAATTCGACATAAAACATATTTTTCGATACAACTTTTTTATATAATTCTAAAATAAAATAAAAATGCGTCCTCTAAAAAACGGAACCTGAAATGTAACAATTCTTTAGACTGACCTCACTGTTGAAAGACACCATTATTTCGATTTAATTAATATGTTATAATACAGATGCAAGATATTGATTATATTTTATTGTTTAACGGCCACAGTACTTGTATTCTGGAACTTGTTAGGTTCTTTATGTAAGTATTAACTACAGAACATATCCCTAGATATATATATAAGTATCCTATTTCTACGTATGTTTGTTTGCAGTCAACTGCTGGCCATCAGAGGGCGCTGGTGGCGGTTGTGACATCAACATCGAGTATGAACTGGAACACGACCATTTGACCCTGAATGATGTCAACATACATATACCGTTGCCGTAAGAATTTATATTTAAAGAGTTAGATGAATTTGTAACATTTTTTTTGTGTTTATGCTTAATTACTTTGCTGATGTAGAAATTTCAGAAAGCATGCACTTAGAAAACTTAGAATAAAGATAAAACTGGTTAACTATATAGATTATTTTATAATTTTTTAATTGAGAATAGAGGCTGTTATTTTTGCTTTAACGAACATTCAAGTGTATTAATATTTTAAAAGTAAATTAAACAAACTTCTTTTCAATCATAGCGTATACACTTAAAGTTATAGTCGCAGTGGTTATTTATGCGTGTTACATTTTCAGGTCTGGCAACACACAGGTGGTTGTTCACCAATGGGAAGGCAGCTACGCACAGAAGGGCCGCACTCTGATCTGGAGCATACCTATCATCAATAAGCAACAGAAATCTGGCAGTCTTGAGTTCACGTGAGTTTGTTATATCTTGTTGAATAATAATGTAATTAGTTAAATTAGTAAAAAATTGTTTAGCCCTTCAGACAGATTCTCTAAAAGTATTTTTAATTGTTGTTACAATTTTAGGCCTAACTTATTCTTGTGAAAACTTTTTTTCTATCTTATCATAAAATGATTTTAGACCATTTTAATAGATCGTTTGTTGACTTTTATATGCAACATGCAACTTGCTTAAGCATTCCTCACCGAAAATCTACTTTCATAAACTTGTCATTATATTGTATATTATGTTTCAGTGTTGCCCCAGCTGTTCCAAACGATTTCTTCCCTCTAACAGTGATGTGGACCTCGGACACGTCTCTAGCCCTCCTCAAAGCCGTCAAGGTGACCCAGGCTGAGGACAACTCCCCAGTCGACTTCTCCCAGGAGATCAGCTTCCACCCAGACAAGTACGAGATAGTCTAGGGCTATAGCGTGTCAGTCGATGTTAACAGACGTTTGTTCCAAATATCCAAGCTAGCGAGATTCTGCGGCTTCAAGCTCAGCATGCAGCATACGCCACTCAAGTAATTCTATCGCCAGCTTTTGTTATTCACGCCGCGGAAAACACGCGTTTTAGCTGCGTGAATTATGGGCGAAAATAACCTGTGACCTCTTTTGAAGTTCTAGTTAATGTCAAAAGTAATTTTAATGAAATAGGATACTACCAGACCTATAGTTACTTTCCCTTTAACCGACTTCAAAAAAGGAGGTTACTTTATGCCAAGCTGGTAATATTATTATGAAATGGTTTATGTAACATCAAGCTTTAAGCTTCAGTACGTTAGCTAAAAATACAAACGGTAACACCGACTGACGGCAAATAATATAATATTTAGGCTTAGTTTGAAATTTGATGCTTATATTAAATTAAATATGATTGTCTTAGAATATTGTGTTAAATCAATAAGTTACTATTTGTATTACATTATATTGTTATAATAACATTCCTTACAAAAGGGTGCCAGATTTAAAAAGTATTTAAAATTATATAAATTATTAGGTATACAGCATTTTACGTCATGGCAACACCCAATTAAAAAGAAAGTATCATGTTGAAACCATGATTTTTTCATATTAATCAAAACTAACGATTGCCATAAGAAAATATACACCTGCAGCACCTCTGTATGTTTCAAATCGAAAAAGAAAACATGATACTTCATGAAACGGTAATATAAATAAAAAAACACACGTCTGCCTATAGTTTTATAGAAGTTGTCATGAATATTAACTGTAACGTTTTACAGCATTCGATAACTCTACACCACATCAAACATGTATGTACTTGTATAGATCGTATAAACCTATTGTATAAAATAAACAATAAAATAAATATAAACAATAAAATAAATATAAACATTGTTTTATTTCGTAAGTAATGTTCGCGTTAGTTTTTCATATTTTGTTCGTCCTGCCGATCATGGCGAGGAGTATTTTGGATTCCATTAATTTTAAGCAATCCGATTTGTTGCGGAATATGAAAAAACTCAATTTAAATGAAAGCTGTTAGTGATTTTTTTTGTTTTTATGTGTGCGTGGCTTTTGGGGATAGCGCCTTGATAGAGATTGAAGTATGATGAGTTTCAAGGAAGAATTATTCATTTTTCTTACTCCTCCTTCAACTTTTTCTGATTGATGTGGTTGCGGCTTTCGAGACTACTGATGACTCGTGATGCCTGAGACACACCGACGTGAAATGTTCCATGATATCTGTTACTTTAATTGTAGGTCCTGGCTCTCGGGAGTTTTCATGTCACAGGCTAGCTGTGTGACAGGCTAGTCCCAAAATATAATCTTACTTTTAGGGCGACCGTTTAAGTTGGATAGACAAATGACGATGTTATGTATTAATTTCATATTTTGCTTTAGGGAGCCTTAGGGACCCTATATAGTTGAATCGCTAGATTAGTTTCAGAACCAAGCGGAGTCTTCTAAAACTATATTTCTCGATTTTAAGCTGAAATTATACTCAAACTAAACAAAGATCGAGTACCGATCAAGTGTTACCACCGCCGTTAGCCGAGTCCAGCTTAGTTCCAACTGAAACCTTCACAAATTGGCGGTAATTACATTGGAACTCGATTCGAACGGGAATAAACCCTTATTATTGTAGTAGGTACTTATAGGTATTTGCAAAAACACTTAGGTAAGTAAGTAGCCAGAGATAGTGGCCTACCGGCCCACATTACTGGCCGGTGGAAGCCCGCGGTCGGTGTATGAAGGATTGCAACGCATTGCCATACACCGACACAAAAACGCGGATGACGTAGCACGGCGGTTCAGGTTTAGTCAGTAAAAGTCTGACACTACCCATTTCCTCCCCCGAGGGAGTGGGTGTCTATGAGGATTCCCCCGCCTTACCAAAAAAAGGTAAGTTAGTAGCCAGGTCACGATAGCCTATAGCAACATTCGTTTATATAGAATTTCGTGACTTATTTATTTGAATAATACTTCGATAAATAAATATGCTATTCCAGATTTCGGTAACCTAGAGAACTACCAAGTGAACGCGGAGACGGTGTCAGAGAAACAGTATCCTTGGATAGCCCGCGTGGTTCACTCGAAGAAGGCGCTAATACCACACGTTTGTACCGCGGTCTGCGTTGATGAGGCCATATTTATTACAGCTGCTAGGTGCATTTACACGTAAGTGATTGTTTTCGTTCTTGGTAATGTAAAATAGAAGCATAACCACAAGTAGGACTCGCGATTCTCATGGCTCCGTAGAAAAAAATGAAATTTGTAAAAATTTGTCTCGCATATTTATAACGATACCTACCTTATATTTTATCTTTCCATGACTTCAAATGAACTACTTATTGAATATCTAAACTTTCAGCTTAAAAGTAAACTACACCCGAGTAATATACATGTCAAAGAAGCTTAACGTGGTAGCGTTCGTGCTGCCCTCGGAGCCGACAAAACAGTTATTTGATGATATTGGGTTCTTGGTGACTGACACTCGCAGCTTCAAGGGAATGTGGGCGATTATAGAACTTTTTGATACCGTAAACAGGACTGATGATGCATTCAGATGGTTCAGCGACCTGGATTTTTCGTATGGAAGTATGAATTTTAAGGTCGTAGGTTATGCTATGAAGAAGGTGAGATTTTATTTGACTTTTTGTTATAAATTGTAGACTAGCTTTTTGGGCAAGCGGTTAGTAGTCCTGGCTGACATATCGAAGACGTGGGTTCGATTCCCATCATCATTTGTTTATCTATCTTTTTATTATGTAATTTATCTAATCTATATACTAATATATAAACCTGAAGAGTTTGTTTGTTTGTTTGAACGCGCTAATCTCAGGAACTACTGGTCCAAATTGAAAAATTTTTTTGTGTTGAGTAGACAATTAATCGAGGAAGGCTTTAGGCTATAAACCATCACGCTGCGACTAATAGGAGCGAAGATACAATGGAAAATGTGAGAAAAAACAGGACGGGTATAAATCATAACTTACATCTTCTTCTACCCACGGGAACGAAGTCGCGGGCAACAGCTAGTTAATTAATATAAGTCTTTCTATCACACGACTTTGCTTAGTTTGGAACTAGATAGCCATCAATAACCTATTTTAAAATGGAAATTACTTTTCCTATTGGTATAGGTATTTGTCTGCTTTTTAGAAAATCTTATGAGCTTATGACACACGCTAAGGGAAACGGCGCATTTGCACCGACTAACACCTTGCTTTTGTTGGAACTGTATGATCACACCAAACTAAAATAATCTCTGGCAGGATTTTTCCTTAAACTTTGTTTCATAATGCGAAATCACGAAACTCATTAACTACAAGGCTACTTCTACGAAATTTATTAACTTCAAGGGTCTAAACAGACGGACTGCAAACCAACCGTGCGGTCCAATTGCAGTCAGCGTGCAGTCGTGTGACGGTTGCTTTAACGATTGGTTTGCAGTTCTATTGAAGTCGTGTCAACTGCAAATTTGCAGTTGGATTGTAGTTGAAATGCGGTCCGTCTGTTTAGACCCTAAAAACTATATCCAGTTTACTCAAACCCTGAGGTAGCGTTTCCCCGTCCTCTCCATTCCTAGATCCTTTTCAACGTAAACCTAAAGAACTCAGTCCAGCGAACTCAATTTCAATTACACCAACAGGGTATCCACAAAATAAAGGCTCCAGAAATACAATACAACTTAACAGAATTAAGCGTCGTCGTTGGTATCGATCTGTGTCCAAGCATCCTCACTTACTACGGCAAGATAAAAGGGTTTAACGTGCCCTGTTACCATTCCTGTACGGTTCAACAGTTTCAGAAGAGTGTCGACAAATGTTTTAACTACCACGGCGTGGAAGGCGGCGCGTTGTACGACACTTTGAATAAGAAGTTGATGGGCGTGGCAACGTGGGGAGCGTACTTTCAGAAGTGGGAGCTACCAGTCGGCTTCGCGGTCGCCAATTCCATTAACTTCTTCAAGGATTTGAAGTGTGCGAGGCGGATACGAGACGATAACGGTATCCGCGTAACCAAGGGCTATTATCAAAATCTGTGCGATGACAATGCTTAATTCAGTTACATTTTTTATAACACAGATTAAATGTAATCTATTTTTCTGATATAAATTATAATGTAAAATTTTTCGTTAATTTAAGGCATTGTATTTAAAATGTTAAGGCTATAAAAAGTTGCTTAATAAAACTCTTACATCAAAATTATGCACTTATATAATTAATCATGGTTATATAGTACATGAATCACATTTACACATAAAGTACAACCTAAGAATTATCTACATTAAAATTAAACTTAAAATTGGAGTTTGAGAATGAAAATTTAAAGTTCTTAGAATTATCTTCACTAACAATTTTTCTGCTAGCAACCTCATCAGCTTTAGTGCTGCTGTTGTTAATAGTTTCCTTTGACACATCAGTGTTTTCATTGTTTGCAACACTATTGCAATTAGAACTGTCTACTTGTTCAGGAGCTAAATTGAAGTTGAATCGGAAAGATTCATCACCTGTTGTTAAAAATGCAGATTTCCTCAAGAATGTTGCTTTGGGTTTGTCAGGAACATCTGATATCTTGATTTTACTGGCCACTGCAAACAAATAACCTCAATGTAAAAGAGGTTACAAGTAAATGCTTTCTACCAATTAGAACAATTGGTCCCAAACAAAGAAAATGCATCAACCATAATCTTATGGTGGTTTCAATTTATCTTTGCAACATGTGACCAAACTTTTTTTCAAGATTTTATTGGCAATAAGCCTTTTTAAGTTATACAATTATAAAAATTACATGTAGCTCTTCTCTTGACCATTGTCATTATATAGCATGTCTAGCTGACAACTTTAAGCTTACTTTTTGCTAATTTCTTTTCTTCGGCGGCCATTTTAGCTCTGTAGTCTCCGAAATGAGTTCGCATTAACTGCCTCTTACGTACAAGTGGTTGATTGTTGTTCTTCAGTACTGTGAGTACCTTCCATGCTTCTTGCACTGAAAACATAGAAATATATATTAACTATAACAAGGCATAAGTAGAAAGTTATAAATAAGGCCTGTTATGGATAACCACCATTAGTTTTCCCATACTCAAGTCATAAATATACTATTTTAAGTTACATTGTTTAAGATGTAGTTGTGCAATAAGGATGACATAAATATCATTCTACTTCCTTTACGTTTAAATAAAACAATGAAATGTATGCATTAAGACATGTAATTGCAACTGTAACTATATTTTTATTCAGCTTGGCAATTAATGTTAGTATGAAAGTACAAACAAGTAACACTATATAAAATTTGCAGGTTAAAATCATAAGAATAATAAATGAAAGTGTAAATAATTAGAGATTACATTTTATGTTTTCTAAATAGGTCAGCTATGTCATCAATACTTACACTGCTTTTCATTTCCTTTCTTCTGGCTTAATGTTTTCTCTAGCTGTTGAACGCACCAGCACAGTTCCAGTTGAAATTGTCTGATAGATTCGTCGGGATCGCCTTCCGCCGTGTCCTTCTCCACTTTAAAAGGCTTTTGCAGAGATGTTGGTTTCCCTTTTGTATGCAATTTTGTGGGTTTAGGCATTTTGATTTAGTAAACTTTCTGTTTATAAAACGAGTTAACTTGATATACCACGTTCAGTTTTGTTTTGATAATTTGACGCCCGAATATTATTTGATCGGTGATTTGACGTTTTCTTGTGCGACGATGACGCTGATGTCGCTGATGCGTTCAAAATTAATAGTTGTAAAACATGAAGTGTTGCCAAAAAAATATTATAAATTACGTCACGCTCACGACTTCTACCAACTCTTCAAAAAACAAAGAAGAAAAATGGTCCTTACATTTATTCAACTTTAGGACGTCAATTTTGGCGATAAATACCAAATGAATCAAGAACCTAGTTGCACAACAGAATAATTTATTGATTGCATGACACATTCTAACAAGAGAATCACGATAAGTTACTTCTTCTTACGTTATTTTATCTTAATATATATAAATCTCGTGTCACAATGTTTGTCCTCAATGCACTCCTAAACCACTTAACCGATTATAGTAAAATTCGCACATCATGTGCAGTTCGATCCAACTTGAGAGATAGGATAGTTTAAATCTCAAGTTATAGTCGCAATTTCTTCTAACCACGCGGACGAAGTCGCGGGCGACAGCTAAAAACACTAGATTTTATCATTTCAGCTGCTTGTCAACCGCTAGTGAGAAAGTGCTTTAATTTTTTTGTTTTTAATTGTGTGCTGCCATATAAAACACGACTGAAGCGACTTCCCTCTATGACGTAACGTGACAATATTTGACACTATATTAGTAACCTAAAATAATTTTACTGAAGTTTTCTTGAGAATATATTATGCCGCTTGGAAAATTCGGGAAAATTACAATTTCGTGGTAATTACTTGAATAATACATATACATAACCCGTTAAAGTTTACAATCCATTTGCGGTGAGCCTTGTACATTTCAAATTATTATTTTGTTCTTTACATTATTACCTATTTTCTATTGATTTCTACAGTATGAAATAGATTGAGTAGCTTTGTACTAAGATCCCATTGCTTTATAGATTTTTATTTGGTGTAAATTTTGTAATTCAGCTGTTTTTACATTTGCTCTTTGTAAACCTCCTTTTACCCTGTTTACGTAAATTATTATTTTCTCACTGGTATTGTACTGTAATCTTCAGGTTAGTGGTGACAGTGACAAGTTTATCATTGTTCGTGGTAGCCAAGGACCACATAAATGCGCGTCGTCTAGAGAACATGAGATCTCGGGAACGTATGCGCAAGTCCAACGAAGGAGAATACCCAGACGTGTACAGGTCTCTTTGAGTACAAGTAAGTAACTTCTGGATAGTTCAGGATCCACTGGCCTTTTGCTACATAGCCTTATTCATTAAAGCTATATTGAAACTATTGTAACACAAGATAACATATTTTAGTAAGACAGAATGATAAAAAAATTACCAGGTAGGTTATAAATAGTTTTGTAATACTTGATAGCTGTGTTATGAAAATTAAAATCTTAATTTTTCAAGGTAGATATGATGAACCAGTAGTTTTTCTTGAAAGACAATTCCTTATTTATCTTGGTGCAAAATAATAATAAAAAAAAATTGTCAATCTTAAATACTGATGATACTGAATTTTGATTAGATTTGAATTTTGACCATGTCGGGCACCAATACTAATATCTGAAATATATTTTCCAGATTTTATTTCAATTAAGTCACATATACAAATAATCGAAGATGGCAGTACCCCAGCTAGACCCTGCTAAGTTGCAGCTGGTGCAAGAGTTGGAGATTGAGATGATGTCGGACATGTACAACCGACTGGTCACCGCATGCCACCGTAAATGCATACCCGTTAAATACCATGAGACAGAGCTTGGTAAGGCCATATTACTTACATATCACCAATTTTTGTTTTGTTGCCTTTCCAACTATTTTGCCCACTTACCAGTCTATGAACAGACATACAACCTGTTCATTACAGCTGCATAGTAATATTGCATGGTATGAGACAGCAGTAGTCTTGTGTGACAGGAGAGAATGGAGGGTTAAATGGTACAATGGGAAAAACATGTCCTTGTATGATAGCTCTGTAGTATAAAGTTGATGACTAAGTAAAAATATAAGTCATGAAAAAAAGGTACAGCACGCTAAACTAGAAATCAACTCGTTTTGATTCCACTTGTGGTCATTTATTTTTAGGCTTTAGTGTCCTATGGCCAGACAAAGGCCTCTCCCTTGTTCCATGTAATTTCTATCCCATAGCTACCACTCAGTGTGGAAATTGATTAAATTTTTCAACACTTATTTGTAAACTCATTTCAATTGCATTGTTCTTTCTTTATGCACTGAAACTTGCATTTTGTAAGAAATTTATATTTCTGGTTTCAAAGTTCACTTCAAAGATAATTAAACCAAACAGTCGTAATAATATAATAAAATCTGTAATTTCAGGGAAGGGCGAGTCTGTCTGCTTAGACCGATGCGTGGCTAAGTACCTCGATGTCCACGAGCGCATCGGCAAGAAGCTATCCAATATGTCTCAGGGCGAAGCAGAAGACCTCACCAAGGTCAATCCGCTAGATCCCAAGAAATAGTACTAGATAGACATGGATGCCACTTATCTTGAATCATACTACAATAGACATGTACATTTGTAAAAGTAACATTAAATGTGCCCAATGAGCAGAGATAAAAAATATAAACAAAAAATGTTATGTACCCCTGGAAGTTTTTATATATTTTATCTTTACTTGTTGATGTTGTGCTGTTTAGTCACATGTAAAGGTTGAATATTCTGTAAAATAGTAGTAATATATACCAGACAGGCATAAACACGCAATAATAATTTGGTTCATGTAATTTTGCGATGTGTCTTTGATTTGTTATTGAGTATTATAGTGTAGCCATCACATTAAATGACTGTTGCATTTATTTTCAGTTGTCTTTATCAAATCCATTTGAACTCTTGCAGATTTCTCCCTGACGACAGCTCAATTCTAACAAATCAGTTCTTATTACCACTTCACTCGGCGAAATATCCCAGCGGCATTTAATGTATACCACGACCTCAATAAAGACTGTTTAATAATATTCCTAATACAATACCGAATGTCTAGATTCTAAGCTAGGGTGATTCAAAATATGTATCATCCAATAAATCTTGCAAAGTGAGACAAATTCCTTGTTGTACGGGCCATAAAGACGAAAATACCAAATTTCTTGTCTACAATGGGTCATTATTGATATTTAGTAATTTAATGATTTTGTTTGAATGTTAGGAACTTGTTAGAAATAAAACTAGACAAATCCAATACAATATTTTATTTATACACCATGTGCGTCAACTAACTATCTACCTACTAATTTATCTACATAAAAAATGACTATGGCTACTTAATTTTTGTTTTAACACTACTTATTTGGCCAAAACCGTAGCCGGGCACGTAGCTCTTCACGAGTTGAACTAAAATAAATATATTGGCGCAAAAGAAAACTATGCTTTTAAGCCAGAGCAGGATAAAAACTTCTCTGCATTTGAACTCTAATAAATACGCGTAGAACAACCAGGCGCCTTGCGCTGTAATCCAGATGATGCCTAGGAGTAGAGCTCTCGTCTTGGGCATGTTGAAAGAGTGGACGACCACTGGTAGCAAGGATAGGAACCACACGAAGTACTGTGACGTCATAACACTGTTGAAAGTAACCAGCACGACCGCCTGGCAGAACATCGCAAACGGCAATGTTTTGGGATCAGGTCCGAACTTCAAACTAATCAGGAACAGGATACTGGCTTCGAATATCTGCGATATTACCTTAACGAAGTCAAAACCCATGTGTTCCATTGAGAGGTACGAATAGTAAAACAGTACGGAGAAATTGTGGCGAGTGTCCTTCCTGAACAGGTGGTAGATATAAGTCTCGAACAGGAACTCGTATCCGTATAGTGCGTACATACCATAAGTTAGTGATAGTAAGGTGGCCATGCAACTCCCAGCTAACGTCAGTTGGTTTTTATTTGGCCACAAGAGCAACATGCCATCTCTCAAGCTGGTACTACGAGTGACTTTCGACGTCGATATGCTAAGGTACATTGGGAAACTGAATGCCAAAGGGTACAAACGCAGATGGATGGCCACTCCGAGAAGAAAACCTGATAAAGCGTATTTCTTCAATCCCTTTAGGAGATTAGTCTGCAGAAATAGCAAGGAGAGCACTATGAAGTAGCATGGTACGGAGTCAGCATTCCCGCGCGTTGATATACCAATACTCATGGGGTTGTAAAGCCATATCATGGAGCAATAGGTGGGTATCCGACTCAGAACGCTTTTAGGGCTCAACTGATGTTCCACTAAGGTCTTAACCGCCATGGTAATAAAGATGTCAAACGAAGAAAACAGTAACTTCCCAAAGTTCTTGCCGAGAAAGATGTTCGGAACTAACATGTATGCTATGATAGGGCTGTATCTGTAGGTGTGACGGTTGTACGGTGAGTTCCCGTTAACGACGTGCCTCGCGGCGTCAGAGAACACTTTGTAGTCCACATCGGTGTAGGGTACATCGTAAATTTCGTCGTGATAGTCAGCATAAAATATTAACATGAGCCTTATAAACGCGCCGGCCACAAGATGGTAACTTAGCGGCAAGTTAATAAACTCGAACAATCGATGCATCTTAAATCCTAGTCTTCAAGTTCTTTGCAGCAGAAGTCAAACAAGTTTTAAACTCTTCGAATTCTTTCACACAATCGTCTTTTTTCACGGAACCTTCTTTGAGTAAAACACAGCGGGCGTACAAAGCACTTTGTTTGGAGCACTTTGCAAATATCAAGGGGTACTTAGCCAATCGTTCCCTTGCCTTGGAAACGGATTCCATAGTTAGTTTTCAGGAGCTCTGCGAAGCACCGTGAATGTAGTGGGTGGCTCACTGAGGTCCTCGGGTTCGCGGGCGCGGAAGAAAATATCGTAGATAGGTTTCGAAAATAATATTCCGATACCCAAACTGGTAAAGGTGATCTGGAAAGTCCTGGGGTAGCGGTAGATCCAACTTCTCTTGCCTAATGTTTTGCTACGATGACGATTGTCCATAGCTATTTTTCTGAAAAAGTAAAAAACATATTTTAGCTCACTGAGGGTTGTCGATTTCATATTCAAATATTTGGAATCCAGATTTCCCCACTATGTTTTCCTAATGTCACATTGGTACTTTGCCTGATCGAACCTGCATCGCGTGCATACAAATCCATGCATAAAACCGCAAGGCTACCACGACACCGAACAATTACATGACTATCTTACCAAAAACCCTTAAAATTAACACTAAAAGGATACTCTACGATTTAGAAACAACTTAAATGGGGTTTTCGCGAATATTAAAGTACCTGACTTATGCGGCCTGTCCGTGACGGCCGAGAATTTGCGAGGCTCCAAGCTGTATCCAGAGCACACCAGCGATGCATCCAACGGTTTATACTTGATGCAGCACTGGCGCATGCTTTCGAAGACGCGCGCGCAACGAACCTCCTGGAAGTCGTTTTCTGGAAAGAAAAGTTATGATTAGTCTTTTCATCGTAAGTACTTGATATTCAAAAGCATAATAAGTATGTAAGTATTTGAATAGTTTAAAATTTTGCCCTATTTGAAGATATCAAATACAGTTCACGTTATTGAAGATTGTGGGTGAAAAGTTTAAATGCAGATGTTATTTTTCGTCTTTTAATGTTTTTTTTGTATTTTGTATTTTTGCTCAAAAAGGGTCAAAAGGAGGTCCAGTTATTAATTTATGGCCATAAAAGAAAGCTAATAAACTTAGGCTTTTAGGTACTTTTTAAATTTCGCTATATAATCCGACTAAGATTAGAGATAGTCAATTGGATTACCTACGCTTGTGTAAGTTAATTGAATATTTTTAAACTCCAAAAAATAGATGGCGCGGCGCGATAGAACTTTTTCAATTTAGCTCGGTGTTTTTATACCTGCTTGACTAGGTGGCTTAACTCAAGAGTTATCTCGTTATTTTCAACGTGAATTTACGTAAGTTACGTTTTGCCTGCAAATATAATATCTAAACATTTAAGTAATTGATTATGATTTGTCTTCTACTTCTGTAGAATTGCGAGAACCTTGTTAACATTATGGTTTTCAGTAAAAACAAATCATTTCATTACGCGTGCTTTACTGAATCATTATTAACTATAATTACTAACACCAATTAACACTCATAAATTACTAAACCTAACTCAACGAATAGGGCGAAGAAATTCCGTACGATAAAAATTTAATTTTTATTCAATCGAACGTATTAGCAGCCTGTGGGTCGATATTACTCATACGTTGAAGAAACACTGTTTATGTGAATAAATTGAGATTATATTCCGGATATAGGGGAAGAGGACGACCAAAGAAACGATGGATGGATTGTGTGAAAGACGATATGGCTGTAAAGAGTGTTTTGTGAGATGACGGCCGATAGGAAGGTATGGAAGAAGATGACATGTTGCGCCGACCCCACATAAAATAATTGGGATAAGAGTAGGGGAAATTAGGTTAGGTTAGGTTGATGGTCCGGATGGGGAGATAGCGTTCCCCAAAATTGTATCAATCCGTCAATTTGTATTCAACCGTCAATAGTTTGCATAAACAAATTTATTATACAGATATCTGCCTTGCCTTATTTGGTCTGCAGTATTGTTTTTGAGAATGTCCTTGAGCCGTTGTTCACTAATGGGAGCTTGAACAAATTATTGACTGACATCTTACGCAGTACAAAACAGTTTTGTTAAATAAAGATACTTACACTATACTAGCTAATACAACCTCAAGACCGATTGTTTTCTTTTATTTTTTTCTGATTCATTAACTCAACAGAACTAAACTATGGTATATTATACAAACGCTACTAATTCACAGCGAAATATTTTATGATTGATAAGTTGATTTACGTCATCTATGTCGTGCTCACGGCAGTACAAAGAAACAACACTTTTATTATCAATCTTTCAATTAAAACCCCATGTGTTTATTACGCCCACAACGCTAGAATGTTCCGCACCTACGTATCGCATTAGCAAGGCGCGATTTACAGCGACAGAAGTATCTGTGGTTTTCATCGTGAAGCGAGATGGCTAATATAATGACAATAGTATGTTCATTTAATAAACAGATTCCAAATTATATAATAATCACGGAAAGTCGTTTTTCAGTCTCCGACAATCACATTGCAATGAGAGAGCGTGTTTCAGGAAGCAAACGCCCCTTACTTCGCACGTTCATTGTAGGCATACGTCACCATATCACGTGTAGTCGACTTGATACAAGCGCCACCACGCCTGGCAAAGGGCACTCTGGCTTCAAACTCTAGTGAGAAGAGAAGAGCCTATTCGAATAATTCGAAACGAAACTGTTTTTTTTTTGTTTTCAATCAAATCTACTACGATCCCTTATAAAACAAAAACGCTAACGCCTCTTTCTGGATATTTATGAGAGCATTGCCTGTCCTAAAGACCTTGGTATTTACATAGAGAAATCGAATAGTTAAAAGGGACAGATATTTGTGACAAAGAAAAAAATAAAAATATTCATTTCGGCTTAAATACAATAAAATGTGATGAATAAAGTTTTTGTGGTTTGAATATGACTATGCTTTCAGTTAGGAACTAAGTATCAGTAACTAGATCATTGTAGCACGATTTAAGTCAGGATAAGCCACTGAAGTGGTTCAAACAATATTTTCATTTGTATGGTATAGTTCCTTTATCTTTGAGATCTCTTGCCAATCATATCGATCAAGATCAGATTATTCGATCAGCTCGATTGTCCAAAATAATGACGTATTATTTGTGACCTTTTAGACATAAATACTAACGTAACACGTTAACTAATTTATTGCTAGTTTCATCAGTATCGTGTCGCACATGACAAAGTACTTATTCTCCAATTGTACTTTCAGTATCTTCATGAATACCTGTCATTTCGCACCTAGCCTTTGCAACGCGCAACTAACGTGCAATATCTTAATCACGATCTATAGACGACACAATAATTATACATAGGCTAGAATAGCGCAAAGGATATGCAGCTGCGGTTTTGCGATACAAACGGATTATGGAAATTGGTTTCTTGGTCAGTTGATCTGTACATATTATATGTTGACAACTTATGCCTAATATACATTTGGCACCATACTTGGCCTCCATCTGAAGGCCTACCACTTCTCAAGAGTAAGTCTGTTGCCATTGTGGGAGTGAGACGCCGCTCTAAACCATGTAGCGCGCCATCTGATTTTTACAAAAATAGCAGTCTTTCTTTAAAAGACGGTGATAAGCCTCAATGTAACTTATACGTCACCACGAATTGCAAAGGAAAACTAAGTTTCATAAATGAGCGAAATATTATTTTGCAATTGGAGACCGCCGTCGGTCTGGTTTCTAGTTGAATCAGGGCCTTAAAACGAGTGTATGAAACGGCATCAGATCTTGATCGTTATTCTGTGTCTGGGTTCCAATGCCACTAACAAAAAGGTTCTATTGTAGAAGAACGAAACATCCACGGCTCATATCAAAAAAATACTCAATGGATATGGCTTTGCCTTTTGCTACAAATTCCACATAAAATAAATTATCTTGTGAAGTAAAAAATATTCGAACTAGTATTTTATTCAGTGCCAACTCAAATAAAAAATGTCAGCAGAAAATAGCAAAAACATTTTGCGTCATGACATTGGTGGGGAACGATCATCTAACTTGTGTAGTGAGACAAATCTATTAGCTGCTTATACAACTTTGCAATGGCCTTAACCATATAAATATGAGAGTAGATTTGTCTGGTTGTTTTTATGAAATTTCAAAATCCAAATGTTTTCTTTAATGAGCATCTTGAACTTCAAAAAACGGCGTCGAATAGGCATATATTTTTGGGTGATAATCGATCTACATGCGGGCTATGCACTGGCACGTATCAATATAAACCTATTCTTCGAAATACGACCATATTTCTTGTGACAAATTCTTGACAACGTAATTAAAATTTTGCAATATGAAACTTGGATAAGTGAGCTGCCCGCTGCGACGTGACTTCTAGAAGACGAAACACAAAATATATTAAGGCGATAGTTTTATATCGTAGGATAAGGACAAACTCTTCAGCTTTATATATTAGTATAGATAATACTAATATATAAAGCTGAAGAGTTTGTTTGTTTGAACGCGCTAATCTCAGGAACTACTGGTCCAAATTGAAAAATTCTTTTGTGTTGCATAGACCATTCATCGAGGAAGGTTTTAGGCTATAAACCATCACGCTGCGATTAATAGGAGCGAAGATACAATAATGGCAAAAGTGAAAAAAACAGGGCAGGAATAAATCGTAACTTATATCTTCTACCCACGGGACGAAGTCGCGGGCAACAGCTAGTATAATATATGAACGTTGCATTTCTAGAATATCTCATCATCATCGGCCTAGCTTTTTGCCAACTATGTTGGGGTCGGCTACCAGTCCAACCGGTTTCAGCTAAGTACCAGTGTTTCACAAGGAGCGACTGTATATCTGACCTCTTCAACCCAGTTACCTGGGCAACACGATACCCCTTCGTTAGACTGACTGTTAGACTTTTTCAAGCTTCTGACTACCTGTAACTACTGTCAAAGATGTAGGAATAACAGCCGGGGCCTACAATTTAACACATTTATAACTTATGCGGATATAGCTTAGCCACGAGCTAGAAGATCTGTACAGCAAAAAAAGTATGTTAAATGACGCGCATTCTCCTCAACTCCTGTAGAGCCATGTCTTTTGTTTTTGCGTCTTCTTTCCTTAAAGACGGTTATTCCTCGCAATGTTTAAACTTTTTTAAAGGTTCCTGGGCGGCGTCGCGACGCATCAACTAGGTATGGCTTCGTTTATTGCCCATTTCGAGGAGCGGACAAAGTTCGGGTGTTGACCTGCATTAACACATCGATAACCCCCCTCGGAAACAATTAATTTGTGTTTTCCGGTTAACAAAATATCTATGAAATCGGCTGCGTACTGAAGACTCTGTAGGTGTCATTTATTTTTTTGCGGTATCTCTTTTCTGTAAAGTCTTACAAGCAGTGGAGTGATTCCAGCCAGCCTTGATGATGATGAAAACAATCATTCTATACTGTAGTAAATACCACACACATTTCTGTGTATTTCTGACACTCTATAGAGTCTATAGCGTAAATTTCCACAGACAATGCCATTAGTAAGTCACGTAGCTATGACAAATAGGTCATGGCCGGTCGCGTACCTACCTAAATAACGATTCGATGTTAGTTAACTATGATGGGTTACCTTACACGCTAGTGACGGCCCTAATTATACAACTGGTACTGTATTACATGATTGTATTATGTAGATATTGTTAATAGGGATAAGGACACTTTTTCAGAGCACTTTTTTAGTTCTCCTAAACTTTAAAGCAGTTTATCTATGTAAATTTTCTTTGATAAGGAAAAGGAAAAAATAGGTGTCGAATACGTTTGAATTTTCTAACTGAGGCACTAAAAAGATTTTTTACTTTTTACACCCAGTCGTCTGCTACATTCCCGATAGGTTTTTTCGAGCGTATTCGTCAAAATGAAAGTTTTGTTACGAATTGTCTCAACATTTTATGCTGCTCATCTACTGCCAACTATTATAATGCCAGTTATTTACGACACCACTGATTATACTCATGTATTTGTTTCCGTGTATTTTTGACAAAAACTTGATTTAAAATAAAACGCGACTGAATACAAATTATAAAACAACATTACCAAATCGGTCAATTACTTATTCCATATAGGTTAGTATAAAAAGGAACAAATATTTAGAATCTACTTTAAAGATTGTGTGCCTGTATAGGACACAGGGCTATATTTAAACGACCATACAATATGATATTAGACGCTACCTAAACCAACATACCTTCTATATACATACATCCCTACTAATATTATAAATGCGAAAGTAACTCTGTTACGCTTTCGCGTCTAAACCACTGAACTGATTTTCATGAAATTTGGTACAGAGATAGAGTTGACCTTGAGAAAGAACATAGGATAGTTTTTATTCCGGACTTTTGAAGAGTTCTCTTGGAAACGCGATATAACCGACCTCGACGCGAGCGAAAAGCCAGTATAATATATGTATGTTATCAAACGTTATCGAGAGGGGGCGGCGCCCAAAATAATGACTGTATCTAGCTGACTCACTTTAAATGTTGGTAACTACAAGGTAGGTTTGGTTAACAGGGCCCCAATTCAGATATTTACAATGGCCGATGAATGAAAATTGGCTTAAAATGACAATTTTCGTATTGAGATTTTTCTACACAAAATTGGAAATTCAGTACGGGACGGTACATTGATGGTCAATACAATATAACTTAAAATTATTTTATTGGAAAAAAATTATAAGAATAGTTTCAAATTTAACCCAATTGCCGTTCATTCATCGGCCATTGTAAATAGCAGAATCGGGGCCCTGATAACTAGATTCTGCTAGCAATTTTGATCAAATGTGGTGCAACATGATTAGCTGAGTAATTAAAGCTCGTTTGGCAGTGAAATACTCGTATTACAAATGAACAGGATATTTTATCATGTGAGACAGAAAGATCCTTTCCTTGTTTACCTATATCCTAAATAACCAAGTCAAATCATTAATGTGATTGACGAACAAAGGAGTTAAACCGAAAGCTAAATTAGATGACTTTTATGTAGTACTATTTTATTATCCGTGCTTTAACTAGTGTTTAGGTATTTTATTAATATATATCGCAAGGGAAACTATGTTGAACAACCACAACGGCACTATTTCCGCCTAGGCAGGTAGTAAACTTGCCATTGAGACTTTATCCTTAGTAAGTATTCGTTATCTTCTTATCTTCGTTAATTAGAGTACTCAATCAAGATAACAACAAACGTTCTCTGCAAACCTTATAATTAAACTACGTGGTATTAAGACGTTAAAATACAATGATCCTGACTTTGAAAGCCATTTCTTAGGATATATAAAAAAAATATGATAGAGCTCTATAATAAAGCCCATGTAACTACTTACAAACGATATTCCATAATAGGAACTTTGTTCGCAAAGGTATGTGACAACATAATAATTAGAATATCTGTCCTAATTGCTTACGACAACGGCAGCTACAGATTAGAACATTAAACTTACGTAAATCAAATAAAAGAACAGTATTCAGCAATTTATACATATATATTTTATTAACAATAATGTTACAATCGACATGCCGCCTTAATCTCAATAGAAACAAGATATCTTTATTATACAGTGTGATACTAAAACCGAACAATCATATAACACAATATGTTCAATAACGTAAGTTACAAACTTCACCTAATTTACATTAAAATAATGGATAGAATCTACATACTTCGCCTGTGGACAGCATAATGACAATAGAGCCTGTACATAACAAAAAATACTTCGACATCCCATGCTTTTGATAGGCATTCAGTTATGCATACCCACAGCCAATAAATTTTTAAATCTTAAACTAAATATATTATGTAATACATACTTTTGTATCATAGATTCACGTACTGACAAAGCTGAATCAAAATCAATGTTCGTAGCTATTACGTTACAGCACCGACATCAATGGATGTCTCGCTAGTTCAATAATAGTTTCCTTCTATGGTGACATAGTTACAATTGATACGAACTGCTCGTTTGGCGGTTTCAATTGAAATAAATTGATGTAGATACAATCTATGGTCGTGCATTGTTTAACAATGCAATGATATGTACAAATAACAAAGCCCAAACACTTTTTTAATTGCTTTAACAAATCACTTCATAGTAAAATATTAATCCTACATGTTTTGTGTGCTTCTAGATAAGAATTACTGAACTGATCTTGATGAAATTGGTGCTTCTTATAGAGCAATATAACGAGTGACGATAGACTCATGATTCTATCGAATGGTCAAACTAATAAAAATACGTCTAACTGTAACAAAGTCTAGGAATTAGATAAAAATGCTATGATTTGTAAATGAAATTCATAAAATTGAGTGACGAAAAATGCAAGGGGTTATTTTTTTACATAAAATGGCTGCCAATATCTTCTAAGTTCATTAGTTAACAATACTGTTATGATGTGAAATTTACCTTTTTTTTCTGATAAAGCAGTTTGGGTTTGTGGTATTGTACATGAATGTGTACTAATGAATTACCATACGTATTATTCTAGTGATTAACTAATAAGCTCAACGCAGATTAATTAAAATGTTAGATACAGAAACTATTCCATTTAATCATCTAGTAATACATATTAAAAATCAGACTTGATTATTTTAAAAATATGTTCGTTAAATGAATTAAATACCGACAGATCATTCTGATAACAAAATAAATCAAGTGTATGCAAAGTTAAATAAGAATATAAGAAGCAATTTGTCTATAATATTAATAAAGTTATCGCGTAATATAATTTCCGACACCTTCGTTTATGACTTCCCAAATATTCTTACAAATACATCTTTTATTTTTAATATACACACTATGTATAATCACACTTTCGATAATTTTAAATCAATTCTCTATTTGGAAATTAGTGTGAGCGAAACTGAAGTGTTTTTTTTAGTGAGCACTAATTGAAATTTGACTAATGTTCGAATTACGTAAAAAATGTGGGCTGTATTTTTTGCCTTCGCCAAAAATAAATCTAATGGAAAAAACATATAATACAACTTGATTTTTTGTAGCTAAAATCAGTAAAAAGAAATAATTTATATTACAATTTTACATACTTTACTGTCATAAGATACAAATAAATATTTTTACAATATTTATTAAAGAATGTTAATAAATAATTGGTAGCTTGGCTTCACGAAATGTACCCTTTAACTGTTGAATATAAATAAAATTCCACATAGTTAATAAGTGGTGTAGATAAGTTCACTTTCAACAACATCAAACAAGCAGATAAGAGCTGTGCCATAAATATCTATTGCTGTTATTGCTTCCAATTTTGTTTTTTTTTTTCTTAATAATATTGCAACATTTACAATTACTGCTAGCAAACTTCAATCATTAAAAATAAAAAGATAAAGAGCATTATAATCTTATCTGTTGTATCTTTGACCTAATGTTTAATACACTATACTATAATTTTGAACAGCTCAAGACATCCTACTCTTGTTAAAGAATTCATTATAATAATTAAAATATTAAGCAAACAAACATGCTTTTAGGTAAAATGATAATAACATAGCCTACATAGAAAGAGCAAAATGTGTTTTATTTTGTTTCATTAAAGTTCAGTTTCTATTCCAGTTATTTGAATACATACCAGCCATAATTAATTATTGCAATGAAAGCAATGTACACCTATTCAGAGCACATGTTCCATATAATGCTGACAGTACTCACTAAGTCAATAATTTCGATTTATACAGCTCCAACATTTAAATGATAAAAATCCCAAATTCTACAACAATTTTAGTATTGGATATAGAAGTATTAACTTTTCTTTTGCCAGCAAACTATGTCAGCTGATATTTAAAGAAAAGTTAATACAACCATACAATTTATACGACAGTTTTCAAATATGAAAACATACAGTTCATATCTTCAGCGCTTGTCAAATTGACGGCGCAAGAGCATATCGGCTATTGACTCGGACTAGCTTCACTTTCTGGCCGGCTTAGCACAGGCTTCTCCGCAATTACTGGCTTCTCAGCTATTTGAGGTTTCTCTGCGACTGTTTGTTTATCTGGTATTATTTTCTCCATCACAGGCTCATCAATTTCTTCTTCTTCAGGTTGGTTGTTCTCGATATGTGCATTTGACAATTTGTGTGTTATCACATCCGGTTGTTCTTGCTCCATTTCAGATGGCCCATTCTGCTTTTCCCCGTCATTCATAGATGGAGAAATAGATCTTTGCATTATGTTTGGATGGGATGGAGATATAGCCCTGTTGGAGTTATCTTCACTGGAAGCACTTAATTGCCGGGGTATCGGATGACTTGGGTGGGACAATGTCTGAGGAACATGGGCATTATGCAACGGTAATCTAGACTTGTCACTCTTTCTCCATAGAGTAACTTCTTGCTGTTTAAAGTAGCGACGGTCTTCTGTGTCCATTAATACAAGATTAAGATAATACCTTACAGAGAACTTATTATTAATATCTCTCATGGTTGGTGTTAGATCATAGCCAGCTAAGAACACTCTTATTGGAATGCTTTCTCCTCTAACGGGAGCTCCATCCATTATTTCATACTTTGCAACTGTTTCATTCTCTGTGAATGTGTTGGGCCCAGATCCTGTTGTTTCTCTCTTTATTATTGATATTTCCATGTGTTTGATTTTAATACGAACAAGTAAAAAGTAGATTTTACCGACGATTACATCTTTCAAATGATATTTGGACTTGTTGTATTCAAACTCTATGTGTAGGCAGTCTTCTATCCCTACTTCCATTTTTATAGAGTTTAACACATCCGGGTAGCTGCATAACGTGTGGACAGCTATGTCGACCTCTTTGACGACGTCTGTGAGGCGACGCACGATAGTGGCCCGGAGGAAATACCTTAACCTGACATTAGCGCCTGTATATACTTCGTAGGGTTTTTCGACGTTCGCAAATTCGAACGGGTACGACGTATGCTGTAGCAGGTCACCAGGACGAGCCAGCTCTTTGACCAAGGATATGAACTCATGATGATTACCTCTATCGTAGAATAATTCTATCTGACCTATAAGTTCGACCTTGATTCCTTGGTGTTCGAGTTTCGATCCTGGTTTCCTTAGAGTTACATTTACTCGGCCGGAGACAGTCTCACCGTCGTAGTAAAGCAACAACTTTTCCTTTTTTCCATCATCCGTTTTCACTTCGGCAACCTTCCGTTTGTCAGCATCATCAAATACGATTTCGATATCCGCAGTCTGTCCGAACCCGAAAAAGCTCATTTTCGCACTAAACACTTACACAAACAGTCGGAAAGATTTTACTTGGCTTTAGAACTGATGTATAATGATTTATTTGAGCAAAACATTGAAAAACGGCGATGAAACGCCCGCAAATCTGTGAAGGCGATTGAAAGGTTGAAGCAAAGATGGCGACTGATTTCATGTCGGCTGTCGGCGAACAGGTTCATAAATAAAATTATAATGAAAAAACTTACCAACAAGGCATCTCTGGATCTCACACGCGTATCTCTTACAAGGATCCTTCGGCATAAATAGGTATTTTAACTATTGGAATAGGGAAAGTATTTATAAATCCTGAATTTCAATCATGTGTACATAAAGACAAATTTTGATGGGGCAACTCAACACATATTAAGACTCTTGCAGATTGAACTGATTATAAAACTTTTTACAAACAAGTGGTTGTAAACTTATATTTTGGTTTTTATATAGGCAGTTAATTATTTCAAATGAAATAATCGATTATTTTACTTACAAAAGGTATCAAGATTCAATTAAAATACGTATCAGGTATTTGTTATCTATGACGCAATAAAAGTAAAAAAGCAGTGCTGCCAATGAATTAATCCTTTTTTTCATAAATGGCGGATCTCAAAATTCTTTAACAAAAGCGAGTTGATATTTTCTGTGAATTAAACAACGCAAGTGAATTCGTAAACATGGAGATTACGCGTTCCACTTTAGGAATTGCAGTCGGAATAGCTGGGACCTTGTTTCTTGGATACTGTGTGTACTTTGACCAACAACGTCGTAAGGATCCTCTTTTCAAAAAGAAGTTGAGGGAACGTAAGTTTTTTATGTATTTATAAAATACTGTAATAAAAAATGTGAAACTATACGTATTTAGCGTTCATAATCTTAGATAACACTAAAGATTTTATCGTAACACATTTCATATTCTCGAATTAACCTAAAAATTTCTCAAGGAATATGCAGCTGGTTACAAAACCATGCATCAATCAATTTTACTTACTTCACTTGCGGTTTAATTTCCACACCACATACCAAACGATAACAGGCAAAGGATATAAGTATAATTGTGTAACTGCTACTTTAGTACCTTACAACATAGTTATCATAAATTTTATCATCCTTGGCAGTTATTCAGATTGTGCCAAAAAAGCATTTGTATTTAACTATGTACTTTATAAATTAATAACCCAAACAGTCAGTACATGTAACCAATGATATGAACTTTCTATTACTTTCGTTTGAATTGTGTTGGGTTTAATAGATTACATTACTATACTTAAGTTAATTTGTCGTGGTTTTGTTATGAAATTAACATGCACATGAATCCTGGCTAGTCAAGTAAGTACAACTGCACAGGCATATTTCTTTTTGATGAAAACCTAAGATACTGGTTTTCCTCTAAAAGTCTATACATTTGTTAGACCCGAAATCGTCTTTTTGGTTACTTAAACCTTGTCTCTGGATTTCAGCACCTAACTTTATTATATTTCTTTCATTTTCAGGAAGACAGAAGGCACAACAGAAATCTGCCCGATCACACACTGTGGATGGGGCCCTGCCTGATATGAGTGATTACCAGGCTATGCAGTCATTCTTCATTCAACAGGTAACTAATATAATTTGAAATACATACTAATTAAAATAAAAAGTTATTTTTTAAATGATGTGCACTTGAGTGTTTAATCCTTGCACTTAATAGGGTAGTGTAGTATGATGAGCATCCAATCAAAAAAGCCACATCATTTAATGTCAATCTTAGAGATTCGAGATTTAATTATGTGCTATGTTTTGCATCTTTTCTAAAGTACTGATAATGAAAACTTAATTTTAGCTCAGAGGTCCTTACTTGACTTGTTTGCTAAAGATAAAACATATTACTAAATTTAGTATAGATCTGATACATCTAAATATTATCAGACATTAAATAAAAGATCACCTGTATTTGAGTATAGAAAGTAACACCTAAACCTGTACATTAATTGTGTATATAAAATAACTGAAAAGCTGTGCACCAACATATTTACACAACTTTTGTCAAAAACAAGATTTGTTTTTGACAAATGTATGTAACATGACAATGTATGTAACTTTCACTCAATTCCGGTTTACGTAACAATCGGTTTGTTGAACATTATTGTGTAATTACTAATAATTGCATGAAGAAATTAATTTAACTTTCAGTTTAAAATACGAATGAACACCTAGCACATAAATTAGAAACAAAGAAATGAAGTCTGCCAATTGCAACGTAAATTTATTGTTTATTTTGCAATAGCGTGTATGAAAGTCGATACTCGTAAGAAATACTTAAAACAGGAATTAAATATCATACAAGACACGAACCTACGACTGTTAGATCAATGCACGAGTCGTATTTCTAAGATTAATACATTTTTGATTATTTATTGTAGCTCCACAATAACTTCATAAAAAAATTCGTCAAAGAGATTGCATTAGATTAGAATATTCTTTATTCTTCATTACTCCATTTAATGATTTATTTTTATTGTAGATTCAGCTTGGTGAAGAGCTGTTAGCGGCCGGAGACCTGGAGGCAGGAGTGGAGCATCTGGGACAGGCCGTCGCCGTCTGCGGCCAGACACAGAACCTTCTGGGCGTAAGTGTTACCTTGTGGAACAAAAAAAATGGAGCTAACCACCAAAAATTCACACGAACAATTATAAATACAAACCATTTCCTGCGGCTAATTTAATAAGCTCTTAAAACTGCTACACTTGAAATCTTTTTAATTGACTCACTTTTTTACAATATTGCCTGTTTCTTTTATTAAAGTATGAATATTGTTTTACCAATTAAGTTTTAACAATGAGTAAACAAAAATTAAATAATTAATCCCTCAGTTAGATAATTGAAAAGTATTAGACACGTATTTTTTCCTTTTTCAGAAAAACTAGAATTGACAAAGATAACTGTTTTAAAGTTTAGGAGAGGGGGCTTGTGACGTAACGATATGGTAAAATTTATACACAATCGTGACGTCACGCGTAAGTTTCATTCACTGTAATTTGGTCAATTTATGTTTGCGGGACAAATTAAAAAATACGTATCCATTATTATAAAAAAAAAACTACAAGAAGGACACTGCAAAAAAAAATTGTCGTCATCCCTATTAATAAAATAGAAATCAAATTGGATTTTGTCAACTCCACTTTGTCCAATACAAATTCGCGCAGGCCTATAATTACGACTCAAGCGAATATTCAATTACGTCTTTACCTGTGCCCTTGACCTCCAGAAAACTATCAAATCGTTGATAACGTAAAATGAAATCAATTAACTACGATAAAAGCTATAAAACAAAATGAGATTGATTGATAGGGAATGCGATAATTTATGTCAGTTACAGCCATATTCAAGAAAAACGCACAACATGCTGTCATTGTCAAGTGAAATGTAATGACAAATTGTCATTTTAGAATGTCACATAGCTAAGTGTATTAGTTTTTGCTTACATCAGTGAGTTCAGTCTACAATTTGGATAGTGTATTACACTAAGGACATGTATCTAACATGGTATTCTGTTCCTCAGGTTCTCCAACAAACGATGCCGGCTCCCATCTTCCACCTGCTTCTGAAGAAGCTGCCTGAGGTGTCGGAGAGACTGCGGCTCTCGATGAAGGCCAACGCCAAGCTGCAAGAGGAAGACGTCGAATAAACTAGTTTTAACAAACAGTTAGAGAAGAGATAACTTTAATACACTTTCATTATCTCATGGGAGCTTCCATTTTTGGTCGATAGATGCCGCTACATTGACGTGAGGTCGAATCCTTTCTGATTATATTGACATTGTATAATTTAATCATATTAGGACCAAAAATAATGTTACAATGATTAGCTATAATGTATAAATTAAAGGTTTGATTGCTTTTGATTATTTAATTATCAATTTTTAACTAAATTCCTCACGTCGTTGTAGTTATTTAATGAAAACTTCGACATTCGATTCATGTAACTTTTCTCTGACTGTGACTCTCAGAGTAGTTTGTCGGTAACCCCGGCATTCTGTAGTGCGATGCCGCGGTACTTACGCGTACCGTCTCATCGCGTTAGAAACACATGCATCTAACATCTGCTTAGTAGACAGTTAAGTTAATAATAAAAAAAAACCATCAAAGAACCTATTGTTAATTTCATTTTAAAATAAAATTACTTTCGACTTGCAAAGCCTTAAATTTTCCAAGTGAGTGCATTCGGCTGTGAAACAAGATGTGCTTGACAATAGATCCGCCATTTTATCGCTGTTCATTTCAAATGGGAAGTGTATCGTGGAGTGTAATGCAAGTTCAATAATAATGTAGGTATTTGTTAGTGTTATTTAGGTTTTGTTTTGTGTTCACAACTGGTTAAGGATGCTTGTGAGTTTTGATTGAGATTTTATTGTGAAATAAAAGTATTGTACAAATTATCGTGATTTATTTGTTCTTATTAGACATACAATAAAAAATATTATACAGCTATGGCGATATTCAAGAAAGTCTGTCAAAATATCCTTTGTTCAGCAAATAAAACAAACACATCCCAACACATTCACCGGTTTATTTAAATAAAATTAACATAAACATCAACAATTATATAAACACCATAGTTACAGGATGCAGGTTAAAAGGAAACTGAGGTGTTAAATTACATCTGGCAGAGAGTCGAACAGAAGATGTCAATGAATATAATTATTATCAGTCAACGTGTAGCCATAGTCTTTACTAGTTAGGCCCCCACCCCACACCATTTTTGTTCGTAATACGCGTATTTAAGTCTCAGAGTTCTTCATGCTTCAATTTACCTAAATTTTTGAAACGTCACGAATTTGTTTCTCCTTGCGCAATATGATGTCCCCATACATAGAGTAAGAAGATTTAACTAAATAAAAGGATCTGACAATCGTCAATAATTTACAGAAGAAATAGATATTGGAATAGGGATTAATAACAATATTAAATTTGGTAACCAACATAATGGTTGTTTTGGTCTACAAATACTGTAAACCTGGTTTCTCGAACACTGATCACCACAAAAATTATAATAAATGAATGCGTCTGTCAAATCTCATAATCTGTGACTGTAAGTCTTGTTCAAACAACTGTCGCGATTAAATGAGTTGATAAGCCTTCAGAAAATAAGGAAAATAATTATACCAACTAGAAGAGGCATCAAATGTAAATTTCATCCAGATACACAGATTTTAATTACAAGGACACGTTTCAAGATTCAATTACTCGATTCAAGGCACCTAATAAATCCCTGATAACCACAAAACAAACATTTGTTGGATAACAAAACAATTTAAATACATAACCAATTATATAAAGTTAATATCTATAAAGGTCCCAGGGAAGTTTCCCACATAAATAAGTACCCACTACATAATATAATTTGTACAACATCGTACGTCTATAGAAACAAAATACAATTTATTTAAATCCATACATAACAGTCAACAGTCCGGTTTCAGCCACTAGAGTAGTCAATAAAATGCTGTGCTATCAGCGTTTTGCAGTTAATCGTAGGCTAGTAACATTATTCGTATTTTCTAAGTTTTAAGATTAATTTGACTGTATGATACAGAATCTACAATTTCTACAAACGGAATAAAAATAAAGAACGCATTTCATAACTTTACTGTTTGACTCAGTATGGTTACAAAAATTCGACATATAATAATATTTTCTTAAAATTGCGAGTTGCATTTGAAGAAAATTTTAAATAAATACATTTTATTAACACTGCACTCATTCAATACTCTGTGGTCAGAACATAGTCAATACAACGAACATCCTTCAAATATAAATATAACAGATTCGTTGTAAAAGTCTGTACCATAAAAAAAATAACAATGTTTTTCTTATTTACAAACACTGCCGCCGAACATCGTTGCTTAGACAAGCTGCACCGCGCTTTATAAAAAGATACTACTTGTATTTACAATATTACAAATTCTTCATAATTGTTCTGTTTCTAATTTTACTAGATATTATATACATACTAAGGCATTGCGAAAAGACCCAACCTCAAAATTGTTTTAAAATAAGCAGCTTTTAGGTTAATTTACAAATTATCCCATTCAGTGAAAAATATTTATAACATTGTGCGATTTCCCAACATTTGTCTTCTGTAAAATTGATACTAATCGTTAGGCCTTTTGTCTGGCCTCTTTAGCAATATACAGCCTCATTTTCATAACTAAAAATCATGATTTCTCAGCGACAGAGCTTCTTATCAAGTCTTGCGTCACTTTCATAACTTCTAACGCGCCTTTATCAATGAGCGCGTTGGCCACATCTCGGCCAAGGTTATCACATTTGATAATAACATCTATTGGCATGCTGGGGTTTACGGACAGCCCGCAGAATATACGTCTGTCCACTTCACTGTCACTGGCCTCCCCGCAGCTGCCAGTACTGTCAGTCTTATTGTCTTTAAGTACTTCTGATGGGTTAAGAATTTCGTTTTCAGCCTCCCCATTGTCAATTTTGACTTTTTTACATTCGTTCTCTTCTGTGGGACTCAGTTTATGTTTTTGCGTGCGTTTTATTTGCACGAATGTTTGTTGTAGCGTGTGATCTAGTTTGGTGGCGCCATCTAGGCTCCACACGGCGCCAGTTATGGACAGTTTGAATTGGGAGTCTACTGGTTTTATAGTTGTGGACACGCCAACAGGTGCGCTGCAACCACCACCTGTTGAGACATAAAATTCATTTAAAAATAATATATTATAGAAGAAATAATACCGGTTGTCTAAAAACTGAGTTAAAGCACTGCAAGTATCGCATTGATGACTTTGCCGGTCATTTTGAAGATATTTTATTTCTAATAATCAGAAAGCCCAAATCACACAAAAGTATCACTTATGGCTTTGACTTAGTCCATGTACACACAATACACACACATTCGCATTTATAAAATACTGTACTATATAATTATTTTAATACTATATATAAATCTATTAAAAACCCATACCTAAAGTTTTCAAGAAGCTCCTTTCGGCGAGTATGCGGCAGTATGTCTCGGGGTGGTTGAAGGGCGCCAGCATTGCTAAGATGGCGGCGTTGTCCGAGCGACACTCCACGGCCAGCGCGCCCTGACCTACCGCGTACTTCATATCCGCACACGGCAAAATCTGATAACATCAATGGAATATAGGTCAATTGAAATTTGTACACAAAAAACTGGTCGTTTAGCGATTTGTATATTTATTATTCCTAGAGCCAACAATGACGAGCAAACGGGGCGGATTCGCACCTTGGCGCCCAATGGAATCTAACTTAACTTGTCGCTAAGTTATCTTACACTTGCTCTTACTCTATCTACATTTTACTTGGTAATTTGCCGCCTTTTTTTTCAATTTTGCCGCCCTCCAGATAGTGGCGCCCGAGGCGGTCCGCCTCTCCGTCTCCCCTCGCTACGCCACTGACCGCAAGCCACAATAACAGTTTACCTTAGAGATGCGGTTGCCCCAGCCCATTCGCTGTAGGCCCGCGCTGGCGAGCATGAGCGCCGCGTACTGTCCCGACGTGTCGAGCTTGCGAAGGCGCGTGTTGAGGTTGCCGCGGACATCCTGCACCGTGAGCTGCGGGTACGAGCCGCGCAGCTGGGCTGTGCGACGGAGGGACGATGTACCTGAACAATAAATAAATAAATAAAGCAATGCGGTCAACATCACATACATTGTTCTGAACCCAAAGTAAGTTGCTAAGCACTTGTGTTATGGAATGCAGATACAATGAAGGTACCACAAATACCTTGACCCGAGACCATGTAGAAAATGTGAATTTTACATTGACCCGACCGGGTCAATCGGAACCGGGACCGCAGAGCTAGCGACACCTTGAAACCGGTGCGTACGTGAGTGGCGTACGCGGTTTCAAAGTTAACTATAACATGCGAAAACGAGCTCATATAGAGAGCTATGTATGGTAGAGAATGTCTCAGGAATTAAGTACTCCTTTGTAAATCATATTATACAACTAATTTCAAATTTAAACTACATGTGTCGAACTTGATGAAATTATTGGACCAAATGCCTATTTCACGGGTATTTCACGTTAATCACATAAAAAAGAATAAACAAAATCGATTCATCCAGAAGCAAATCTGGGGTTACAAAAAAAAAAAACAGAGATGACTTGAGAACTTTTAAGTCGGTTTTCGGCGCGTTAATGGCCACAGTTTTAACCTTACCTGATCGACCACTTTCAAAGCATACAATTGAAAATAACCGCATCGATATTCGAATCCTAGTACAATTGTTTTATGTAATTCTTATCATGAGATTAAATCATCAATAAACTAGTCCACGTAGACTGTAACCGTGCTCTGAACGCATTTTCTGATACTTATATTATAAAGAGGTCGTTTTTGTGATGTTGTAGGAGATTATTTTCTCTTTCTGCATCTGCTGAACACATTTTGAAAATTGTTTTAATAATAGATTGCCTTGAATTGGCTTAAAAGCTAATCAAAATTGAGTTGGAAAAATCCAACCGGAACGACAAACAAACATACAAGGAAGGGAGTGTATAAAAACGACGAATTATGAGGTACTTGCTTGTGCCTTCAATTATAAAAAAAGGATTCTAATTGGCATAATATATCTTATTTGATATGTCACTTCGATTTTTTACCACCGATTTAATTCAGTACCTTTTGAACGCAAAGTTGAAACTGTGATGACGCAACGTAAATAAGGTTACAAAAGTTAATAAACTAGATCCGAATGTGTGTAGATACTTTTTGCTGAAGTACTTACCAATTACAGAACCGGCAGGCAGTGTCGCTAACGTGTGGTCCTTAAAGTCCTCGCGAAGGACTAGCGCGTCTCTTGGATCCTCTCTGAAAGGGGAACATACATTTGTTAACCTCGGACGTAAAAAGAGGTGTGTTATAAATTTAACGTCTCTCAATGTGGCATCATAACTCCGCATAAATTTGTTTTGTATTAAATGTGAGTTATTTGCGAGTGTTCTTAGTGTGTTCGATAAAAATCGCTTGAGCCGTTTGAAAGATGTTGGAGCTTACGTAAGGCGGTAAACAAGGGTGTAACTTACTGGGGACTGGGGTGGAAAATATTAAGCTTTGGACTATGACAGGCTGAGTTGAATGATTGTACAATAGAGACTCTGCTTTACACAGTGTAATGAGGTCTCACGCTTCCAAAACTGCCATAAAGTGATTTTTAGTTGCAGCGCAGACGACGGACTATCCGTGACGCACTTTTTAGTCTGTGATAATAGAACCTACGCAATTACATGCAGTACCGCACACGCGCTCCATCATACTTAGACCGCCGCAGACTTGATCGCACAAAAAGTGTGCCGCCTGCGTAGCACCTTAGAGATATTTTTCATCTTTTATAACAGGATAGACTTTCAAATAGACAAACCAGGTCTAAGGTAACCAGGCTTGATTATTAATTAGTGAAGTGAAGTATAACACATTTCCATGTACCGATACGAAAACGCGCATAACGTAAGCGGCGTAAAAAGCCGTTTTTAGAGTCTGACACTACCCCTCCCCTCGGAAGCGAGTGTCCATAAAGATTTCCCCCTCATCAAAAAAGGGTTGAGTTAGTTGCACTTTCCCGTGAAACGCAATAAGCATACATTATTGCCTAAGTGACTATAAAATCAGATATAATTCAGAGATATTTAGAGATTAAGCGGCAAACAAGGCCGGTATTTATCAGTAGATAGGGAATCGAACACGATAGTTTTACTACGAAATGCATACATATATTAGATAGTGTTGAGTTGAGTTGATTTGGATCAATCTCATTTAGAAAACCGTCAAAATTGACTTCACGAACACAAAACCACTAACTTCGGTGTTAACATCGTAAATAAACCTTTTTTGACACCACGTCTGCTTTAATTAATACTTCGTGTTTCAGAGTTTTACAAACATTGAAGCACGAGCACAAACTTGGAACAAGCATTTTTGGATCGCACAAAGGCTTGACCTACGCGGGAATCGAACCCACGACACGACGCGCAAAGTGTATTTGGAATTGTGCTTGCTATGCAGTGTATGTGCCCGGCTGTCTATTATACATACTGTAGACAAAACCAAAGCTATCAGTAAAAATGAACTTTATACCTACGGCATAAAAGCTATAATAGAAAGGTAGCAATAAAAACGGTTTTCTGTCACTTACTACTTACTACCTACTTGCAATGATTGAATGACAATAAACTGATAATCGGATGTTATGAATCCAATATAGACCTATAAGTAGGTTAGATTATTCAATTATCTACGAGCGACAGTCGTTCAGAATTGTATGAGGACTTCGGTATATTGGAAGTGTACAATTGTTGACATTACCTGGCATTATTTAATTACCATAAATATACGGGTGGAATGACGTACCGATATAATTAGTATGGCTGTGAATTGTTATACATTATATGGGTAAATTGTGAAATCCCATCTGAAGTATATCCTCGCTATGTTTTCCTCCTTACTCTGAAATGACTAGACCAATATTTATGAAATTTGGTACGGGGTTAGCTAACCTCGGTTTAAAACAATTTTTTACCCAAAAATGTAGATGATGGCCACTATAAGTCGTGGTAAGGTGGAGAGTTGGTGAATAATAAATGTAAGACATAAGGCTAATTATAAATGTAACTACCTTTCAAAAACAGCACCAATAGCAAGTCCGTCGGGCAAGGTAGTGGGTAAATCCTTGAGTGAGTGCACGACGAAGTCCACGGAATCATTGCGCAGAGCGTCCTCTAAATCTTTTGTGAACAGAGATTTTTCCCCGATTTTAGGTAACGAAATGTCTAGTATTCGGTCTCCGAGCGTTGTCATGGTTACTGAAATACACAACAATAAATGAAAAGTTTATTTTGAGAACCACAGGTTCTATAATACATATATTATATCTTACAAAGGGGTCTGCTTAGAGTAAAAAGATACTTGTTCTAGGAGGCCCCGCTCTCCAAAGCTAGGGCAATTTACACGTAGGAATTGTGCATTTTAACTAAATTAACGTGAAAAGATAAAAATATATTATATATACCTGCTATTAGGTATAATAGCAGTTAATAAACCACGATCAGTATTCCTTGCAAAGTTTTCATAAACGGAAATTCGTCTATTGGTATGATTTGTGCGCGACTACCAACAGAGACTTAAAATGTCAGTCAACGTCAAGTCTGATCACGACAACCATACTGACCGGCGCACATTTAAACACTACTAAATAAATAAAATGAAAATAAGTTGCCATTTATTCCTCAAACTAATATGTGTCCTATGACAGTAACATTAATGTCTGTTTTCGAGTGGCATCAATAAATCAGCTGCTTAAGGCCCCAAATTTACTAATTTCTAAATACCCCACACTACACATAAATTGGTAAAGATATTCTTACAGCACAAGTTAACATGTGTCATTATAAAATAAACGCAAATTAATGTTTGTCACAATGTAGGTATCAATATTTTACATACTCATGGTGATATGAATATATAAGTGAACATAATACTATATATTACAATTTACGTAATTGCGTCATACTCACACACAAGTCAGAATAAAAAGTTTTTTTTTTCTTCTTTAAAAGAAAACGACTTCTGCTCTAAGCAATTTAATCTATGTCTCGCGGAGGGTTTCACAAACATACAATTCATATTCATAAAGACTTCCAGACTCAGAACAAGCATTCGTGGATGAAAACATACGTTTGTCCTACGCGGGGATCGAACCCGTTACACATCGCACACAGTGGGTTAGGCGTGATGACCTCAACCACTCGGCTATCTGTGTAGTGTAAGTTTGAAGTGCCCAGATTACTATGAGGCTTACTACCTCATGAAGTAATATCTTTGCATTAGTGAGAGCGAGACAGCGCACTACACGGCGTAGAGCGGCGTCTCTCTCGCACAACTGCATTAGTGTCAGTTTAAGAGCTTGTGGTTAAACCCCTTGAGATATTAGTTATTGTGAATAATGAGATGTTCTACAGAAAATATAGTCATTATGCATATTGATTTAATTATATCTGTTTTTCCTTGTATGTTGTAAGGCTAGTTTTATTGAACTTCGGAACAATTAATATTGTATGTTATGCTATTTTAGATTGCATCTTAATTAAACTGGAAGAAAAAAGTGTTTGTTCAATGAAATGATAGTGAATAAAACCTTACCTATTTCAAACTCCTTTTCGGGATGATGTTTTTTTAGACACTTAATCACATAATTGGTTTGGATGAGGGCCAGCTGAAATAAAAAGGTTCTAATTATTATGTATATCCATCACTCTTTGTAAAAAAACATTTGGTGTTACTGCTTGGATTTAGGTTGAATCTGTTATTGATAAGAATATATTGTGGTAAATGCCCCTCTATTATAGAAAACAGTTTTTGTGTAATTGTATAATTTATTGAAGCATAATCTTATTTATTGATTAGCCACATACAAGTATTATTACAGGACAATACCTAATGCAATAGTGCAGTTTTTGGATAAATTAATAAAATACTTGAAGTGATTGAATTACAAAAAGAGTTTTTAGTTAAATTTTGAAAAAAAAAACCTCTCATCAATATTGTAGATAATTAAATTACACCCTTCAAGGTGATATTTACTGGCATAATACTTTATAAATTGAAACACATTATATTGGTTTAATTTTGCACAGCTGTTTAAACCTGTGTTTGCAAGTCATCAAGTTTCTACTTACTCTGTCTATACATAACACAGGAAGTTTATACTTATTCGTATTTTACTGACTAATTACACAAAACCTTGATGTATCAGTTTTATGAATTGGAAAGTTATTCTTTAAATTATATTTCTTTTTATTTTATTTAACCTGTTTTATTTCTATTATATCTATTTGCTTATAAATTATATTATGCATGATTCAGACTTAAAGTAATAACTTTAAAATACTGGACTAAGGTTATCAAATTAGAATTCAACATAGTTCAAAAAGTACACAACGTTGATTTTATTTAGAATATAGATTTCAAGAGGTCAGTTAGTTTTGTAAACACGAATAACCTATTGGCCTTGGAAATTAATACAGCCGACGTAAAAATTACGTACGATATGAGTTTAAGAATATTTCGAAACAGGATGTTTTACCTAACTTTGTTATCAAGTTAAAACATTAATAAAAACGTTCACGAATCATAAATAATAATTGCGTACTCACCTCGCTCTTCCTCGATCCAACCCGAACCACATTTTTCGATTTACTTTCCATAGTTTATTCAAATAAATGCGAATTTACATAAGAACTCTGATTCAAGGAACTTTTAGGTTATGTCATGAATGCAATCAGTACTGAATGAAAATAAATTAGTAATTTGGTACCCTAATGACTTATCACTAGCACTGTAGTGGATAAGCCCGGAATTTTGTCATCTAATTAATTAGAATGAAATAAAAACATAGCCCCATCGCCCGTGCAATACACCACAGCCAAATCACTCTGTAGCTGTCAGTGTCATCTTTGATAAGTGACAAGCCGTCAAGCTCGATCTTATCATACCAGTGTTGCTAACTATAAAACTGATAACAGCCTGTACAAATGTGAACTATCGATTATGGCAAGAGATTATTTTTGCTGTTCATTTATGTGGCCGTATTATTTGCAAAGACATTATATGCTCTGCTAGTAGAGTATAATATAATGTCTTTGATTATTTGAAATTAAATCGATTCAAACTGATACAATAAGCCAAAAAATCAAATCGATTAGTGTGTATGTGTCTTCAGTCAATACTAGCTTAATATAGTCCAAAGCAGGGCATTCTTTTGTAAGGGCCGGGTCATTAAATATCGTAATGTCTTCTCTCCCGTAAATTTGATATTTTAAAATACGCAAAGGCGTATGTTATGTTTTCGAAGATTTTTTAAAAATAAAAATCAAAGAAAACAACGATACATATTCAACAATTTATTTTATTGATCTAAGAGGAATTACACAAGGAAATGTGAAGCCTTAACAGGCTATTTGTATAGGAATTAAAGACAACCAGTCACATTACTAAATGCAAAAAAGAAATTAAATTAGGCTTGCCTGCGTCCAGTGAGATCCCAGCCAAGCCCAAAATCACATCACAAAGAATGCACACAAATTCAAATCACAGATTTTTAGTATCAATCATTCATTTCTAATAAATTTTTATTATGCAAATAAAAAAATGGTGGGTAAAGTTACACCGAGACATTTCACAGTACACTAATCAATATAATTGGTAAGATGATAAGTCGAGGCGGTACCTACATTAGCACTTAACCTATAGATTTAAAAAAGCAACACTCGTACATTTAACGGCGGCAAAATGAACACGTTTGTTTAACGTTTTTTACGCTTACTGCTCCTTAGACCCCTTCTGATAGTGACGGCTGTAACGCTTCTGTTTCTTCTAGGTGATTCTGAAAAAAAAGTTCAAGGTTAAAATTGTTCACATAACAAAATTAAGTCAAGTCAAGTTTTAAGAGGAGTATAAAGATCACTTACTCTTCGCCTCCTTCGGAACGGCTTCAGTTTCTTTCGTATCCTTAGAAGACGATTTGTCTTTACTATCAATTTTATCTTTCGTTGCAGGTTTCACATCAAAAATTACAATTTCTTTTTCATCTTTCTTGTTTGAAACCTTTTTGTTACTTCTAGATTTTGATCTACCACTCTTGGGAGTAACTTTTGTTTCTTCATCTAGTGATTTGTTACTGTCCGTACTGCTCTTCTGTCGGGTGACTCTTGAGCTTGCTAGCGGTTGATTCTTACTTCTCATTGATCTTGTACACCTCCTTTCAATTTGAACAGTTTCCTCTTTACTTGTCTGATTGTTAGACTGTTGTTTCAAGGCTTCTTGCTTCTCTTTTGCCTCTCTTTTCTGTTTGATTCTGTACACCTTTATCATAGCTGGAGTGTACCCTTCTAAACCTTCAATAGGTTCCTCTGGCTCACTTGGTTTACCAGAAACCTTTCTTTTAAAAGCAGCAACAACTTCCTTCATAGCGTAAGTTGGGTTCATATTCTGTAAGTAGTCTTTTTGCATTAATGGTGATTGTAGGTCACTGTTTTCAGATGCATTTGACAGCTTTCTGATTCTATATTTGCATGTTTCGTCGTCAACGTATTCTGAGTTGACCGCAGCGGCATTTCGCTCCTTGCGAATTATGTCCTCAGGGTTGCCAGCCAATATTTCTGCCCATGTAAATTGGCGAGCAGAGCCCATAAAGTTACCAAATTTGCCGATGCTATTTCTATGTGTTCTGACACCCCTGCGTTTTTTAATATTCTTCTTTTTAGATCGTAGATTTTTAGGTGACAGTTTTTTACCAAAGATTTCGTGAGGCATCAGGGATTTTTTGAGACGTGCCACTAAATCCGCGTCCGAGATGAAGAAGTTTCTAGACGCACAAGGCTTACGAACGCCGTCACTCGAAGTGTTCAATGTTTGTTTTAAGAGTTCTAATTTTAAGTCATTTTCCAAGGAACAGACATTCTCTCTCTCACACGCTTTTTTGATACCATTTATAGTTAAAAAATTAGGTGGAGTATTCTTTCTACCGAACCGCTTTGAGAAATCTTTGCGACTCATTGGTGACATCGGGAGTTCGATTAAGTTTAAAGGTACTTCTTTACTACTACTAGCACAGCCATTTTTAAGTAGTTCACTCTTAAACAAACTTCTACAATATTCATAATCAGGTTTCTCAGTAAAATCGAGGCTTGTGACATACTCAAGATATTTTTCCATAAACTGAGGATAAAATTCAGTCTTAAAACATGTTTTAAGTAGTAATTTAATATCACTCATGAAGTTTTTCTTCAATGCGTGGACTAGATCTGGTTCAGCTATTACTTCAGCTGTCTTCCAGGGGAGAGTTCCAGTTAACCAGTCGAGGAGGTTATAGCCTAGTGTTTCCAGATCAGACCTTCTAGAATGCGCTCCAATATGAGAATCTCTTG
Source organism: Trichoplusia ni (assembly GCF_003590095.1). Classification (NCBI taxonomy): domain Eukaryota; kingdom Metazoa; phylum Arthropoda; class Insecta; order Lepidoptera; family Noctuidae; genus Trichoplusia; species Trichoplusia ni. The sequence continues at coordinate 2,808,581 of NC_039501.1, forward strand.
AGCTGTATTCTAGCGTTCCATCGTGGGCTTTCCTTGCGTCCATGCCAAACTCCTTATGCTTGCCTTCCGAGTCTAGGAACTTTGAAGCCAACCCATAGTCTAATAGGTAAATCTGTCCATTTGACTGTGACAGCACAGCTTCTTGGTATATTTCCGAGACATTCTCATTGGACTCTTTGACTCTCTTTCTGGAATCTTCCTGAAACTCTTTTGTCGTTCGAATTAAGTTTTTGTCGCCGAAGTCGTCTAACAGCTTTTGATACGACTGGTCTGAGCATACTGAACTATTCATATCTTCGTAATTAACGTAGTTAGACAGCTGTCTGAGGTTGAACGCGTGATGTCTGTGCAGTGTTCTACTGTCTCTATCAGAAAGTATCTTCCTCAGCTTCTTTTTAACATTGGCTAAACGTTTATCATTTTCGTTCATATCATCTGTGCCTTTGTATTCTTTAATAACGAAATCCTCATCATCATAGTAATTAGATGATCTAGACTTAGTAGGCTTTGCCCGTCTATGCCTTCCTGATAAAACAGCAACCTCTTTTGTATCTTTTTGAAATGATGGAGTAAGCTTGACTGAGGATTTTCCAACTCTTGACCCATCAAACCCGAGCATTAGATTGGAACTTTTGATATCAGAATGAGTATAACCTTGGCTATGTAGGTATTCCAAAACATCTAAAATTTGGAGAGCTAATACTAGGACATTTTTGGGGTCTAAAACTTTAGTCCTAGCCACAATTTTCTGTAGATCTATGTCATATCGCGGTAGAACAAGGAATCTATATTTAGTGCCAGTATTTTCATCTGTGAACGACCCACTCGCGATGTAAACAGGCATGCCAATGCGTTTCTGTTTGTTTTGTAATCTCCATTCTTTTACTGTTGAAAAAATAAACCAGAATTACACTTTTTTTCTATTCATATATCTATCATATGTTTATTACAAGACGTCGAGATTAATGATAACTGTTGATAATGTAAATATTTTTAGTTGTAAATACATAATATGTAAGAGAGAAAGATGTTAAAAAAAATTACACCATTTCACATTCTTGTGTCATACTTACATTGTGATGATTGCGCAGTGCGAATAAGGCAGTGTACCTCTACAAACAGGGGTCCATTTGTATGCGGTTCTATCTTGACCACATATCTAGCATTTAATTTTGTGACCTCTGACCCTATGTCATCCGATGCAAGGTATATTCTGCCAAAACTGCCCCTACCTGAAATAATAATAAGGTGAAATGAATTAAGTACATAGTATTCAGTAGACATTATAAGGGGATGTTTAATTGTTAAAAGCAGTAGTAGTTGGCACATAAATAAATGCACTCCAAGTGTGCTTGGGGAGGATACACTGGGTTAAAGTATGGTTGTAAAATGAAGTTTCTTATAACTCTCCAGTTTTTTCAAAATGAAACTTAATAAGTTTCTATACATGAAAGAAAAGCCTGGGCTGGCCAGGCAGTTTTAGTAAAAGCACAAATATGAATTGGATGAGGTAGGTAGCTAGGCTATGTTAATGAAGAGACCTTGTTAAAAGTGGTTCAGCGAGTTGCAAACCAGTTTTCTTGAGGCACGCGCCAACGCCGTCATACGCGTTTTGTAGGTACTAGGTACTATGTTTTTGTTATATTTTACCTAGTAGAAAGGCTATATTACTAGTGGCATTAGTCATTGATACATAGCGCTATAGTGTGTATGTAAGATTCTGTTAAATACAAATTCTAACTATGATTTATGATGATCTAACATTTGAATGATCTCCACACTAGTTAATTTTGAGAACATTTATTTACAGAAGTATTGAATGTTAATTTGAAATCAAAGTCAATTAAATTATACACATAACAGTTAAGATTAAAAAACCATATTTTCTAGATTATTTAAGTTTAAAAAGAAGAAGCTCAAGTTATTTTGTCGCCTTCATTTCCATTGATAATTTTAAACTATCATTTGTTTCTTAAACCTTCTAGTGATTAGAAATTAAAAAAAATAACATAAGCAACTACTTAGTGACTAAAGTTATTCGTACTCAAATGACAACAGATCACCACGCTAAGCATTTATTATTTATTGCAAAAAGCCATTTCTGTAGCTATTAAACAGTCTTTTTAATAACATTAAGATCAACAATTCTAACAAACTTTCATTTGATCATTATTTTGGTAATAATTATAATTAGACATATTTTTTTATTACATGTTGTGATAGCAGCATTATCTCTTGAAGCAATCTATTGACATATCTGAATTAATAAAAAAATGCAGTAGATCATTGTAACATGACAAATTAAGAAAGTTCTTTCTACCTTTTCTCATAATACTGGACACAGTGGACATATATCATAGTTAACAGGCCTTTGTATAATTATATCATCATTAGATCAACATTGATACATAACATGTGTATTTGGCTCGCTTGACAAAGTAAACACATCTTGTGTTATTATTATTAGTGACAGTATCAGCTGGGGGAATGTAAACTGCTAAAAGTATTATTATTATTATATCATATGTACTAAGTTTTGGTAAAATATTGTTAAAATCATGTGAGTATTAAAATAATAACTGTTTGAAACAGTTGGGTGCGAGTTATAAGGAGTAAGTTGCACATAACTACATACCAATGGGCTTTCCAATGCGCCAGGTTTTCTGTAGGACATCGGTGAAGACTATGCCGGGGGGCAGCGCCTCGTCGTCACAGAAACTCACGTCCAGGCTTGGACACTCCTCCACGGTCTTCACTTTCTTTTTCGGCGGTAATGGCAACTGCACTACCTCTGTACCTCGTCGCGGCATCGCGAAATCATCCAGAATTTATATTTTTTTACTTCAACGATCTCTTTAAATACAAAGTTTTTAACGACCGCCGACTCGATACACCCAACTATAAATAAAAACAAACTTATATGAAGTCGTTGTTTAATCTAATTAAGTACAACGTGCCCAACAATGTGACGATAAAATGAAATTATCCGTTAATTTTATAAACGAAGTGCTCTTACCTGTTCATAACTTAATTACTCAAATGCAAGAACTTACGGTTTATTTTGGTTAAATTTTAGAAACAAAGAGTAACTGTGAATTGCACACAGTGCACGTTGAGTTTTTTAATCAATTGTGTTGATCTAAAACTTATTTTGCAGGTGGAAACATAACAACTGATCATAATTCCGCCATGTTGTTTGTGTCAATAGAGATGTACGAGTTGGACATTCTAGAAGGACTTATTAGACGATTTACTAAATTTACTATTTTATTACTATTTGAATTGATAAAAAAATATTGTTAACGGTTTGAGATGTTTTGTAGACGTTTTTGTTTTGTAATACTTTTAACTGCACACAAGAGGAATTCACTTTTCTATTTTGTAAATGCATCAACTTAAATAAAGTATATAATATGTATTTCTTTAAGTTCTTGCCGGTTACCCATAACTAAAATTTATTAAATTATGTCCCTTGATCAACTCATTAGCAGTTTATACAGTCACGTGACACTTATTTAGATTAAATTTATACCTATTACGAAGTAAAAAATATAAAGTCGAAAATAATGTTTAACAATGATTATGAAAGTGTATTTCAAATACACTTTCATAATTTTATTTTATAAATTACCAACCATACTTATCGACTAAATAAGAGGAACGCAGAATAAAATCTTGCACGTCTCTATACGAGATCAATGCCCGGTTACGCCAACCACAGTATACAACTTTTTTATCTGTACCAATATATCCTACTTCCTAAACCGTCGGAAGTATTTCTAAACAAACAAACATGATATTTTCAGTTCAATCCAAACCTAAAGTGCTTTTTATTCAAGGTCTTATATTTTACTTTATCTGATTAAAGTTTGATCACTATTTTCTATATTAAATGATTATGGTAAAAAATAGAAAATATTCTGTCTTTGGATCCTTTATTTAGTCCTAGAATCGAACCCACAGCCCACGAGTGATGAGTCCTTCGACTTTGGGTCATGGAGGTTCCACTATTTTCTCAGCTTGTATATCAGTTATTCCCAGGGCTTTTGCTGTTGCATAATTATGAACTTAATGATATAAAGACCTATGACTATGACCTATCTACTTACTATTTTCAAATCAGTAAAAATTAAACTGGAATGATGTTAACTCAACAATAAACAGCCTAGTTTATCAAGCTAAGAAAACAGATAAGTTATCATATCGTCCATAAACGTACCGTCTATGCAGTTTTTCTGCACACGTCTGGATATTTACTGACCGACTTCATTATCAGAGATAAGATATGATAGCTCGTCCTACAAAAAGGTTTACTTAACTAAGTACAGTTTCATAATTACCTATGAATAGGCCAACATTCATGTGCAACTAAAGCAAGGAGTTAATAAACAAGTGAAGCTCGCTCGCCAACAACGGGATGGACGGAGCAAGGAGGCAGGGCGAAGTCGTAACAAACTTTTTCGTTTCATTCATTCGCCAGTGAGACGCCGCGCGTGCGGCCGTGCGTTCCGTTTTCCCGCCGCCCACGATCGAACGCGATGTTTTTTTGTTTATCAACAAACAAAAAACGTAACCAGTTGTGTTTGGTGACATAAAAAAACCTGTGTTTTTTATTTCGTTAAATCATGGAATTATGTTGAGTTAGCAGCTTTAAAGTGGTTGAAGATGGACGGTGCGAACGGTGATTCCGATCACTCCATGACTTGGGAGGACTTTTTCGGTAAGTTGATTATTTTCAAACAATAATTATCTAGCAGTTATTTTATTAAAAAGACGAAATATGAAATAACGTCAATAACTATAATATGATTCCAATTACCAATTAAAAAAAAACATCAGTTTTGTTTTTTTGTGTCGACTGTTCTATTGAAAAAAGAAAAGAAAAAAATCTCTTCACTATGGTAAAAAGTCTACGATCATGAATTTCCCGAGGCGGGAAAGGACAGGTTTTGCTCAGTATATCCACTTATGGCGTGTGTGGATTGCGCTCCATGCTATGCCCAGACCTGCATCTTGCATCAACTACTGCGGTAAGTAACCACTACGTGATCAATCATTGGAAACACTCGGCGCTTTGTGATAATAATTATTAATTATAACATAAAATAGGTAGGAAGAATAAACCTTTGGCTGTATGTGAAGATGCCGTTGCCATGCCACTACAATAAGGTTTGTTTTTGATTACATGTAACCTGACAAATGACAACGTTTCGGTAGCAAGAGATAAAAAAGCGGCAAAAAATTAAATTGTATCATGTTTTAAATCAAAAGCTATGATTGTATTCGTAATGACTAACATCACCACATTGTTAGTCGCTCAAATATTCATAACAATAATATAACTATCGTATCTACATCTTAAATTATGTACCTACGGTTAGTAAAAACAATAAATTATGCGTTCCAAACACACAGTACGATAATAATAGCATTGCGTTTTATTAATAGCCTCTTGAACCGCGCTGTTTCGAAACAAATCTTGTTCTACGTATACTTTAAGACTTAAGGTGGTGAAATAAGCAACAAAAATTTAACAATATCTGTCAGACTATATTGACGACTAGCTTTTCACTCGCGGCTTCGCCCGCGTCGAGGTCGGTTATATCGCGTTTCCAAGAGAACTCTTCAAAAGTCCGGGATAAAAACTATCCTATGTTCTTTCTCAAGGTCAACTCTATATCTGTGCCAAATTTCATTAAAATCAGTTCAGTGGTTTAGACGTGAAAGCGTAACAGACATAAAGACAGAATTACTCGGGACAATAATATTAGACAATAATATACAATAACAATAATAAGATATTAGATTAACAACATTTCTATTGAGATAAATAATGGCTTAGATTTTTATCAGTATTGTAGCTACTGTACTAAAAGTAGCAGTATTTATTTATTAGAAGCGCAGAAACCACTTTCACTTAAAGATCATAATTAAAAGATGACACTCTGTCACGTACCAATGTCTAAGATCACCATCCCCTCATCTCATCTTCACAAACACATTATAATTTTGTCTGCACTCCAGGGCCCCGATTCTGCTATTTACAACGGCCGATGAATGAATGAAATTTGGCTTAAAATTACAATTTTCTTTTTATCTTAAGCATTTTTCTACACAATAATTAGAAATTCAGTGCAGGACGGTAAACTTAAGGTCAATACAATTAACTTCCAATTATTGTATTGGTAAAATGCTAAAAAAAATAGGAATATTTTTTAAATTTAATCCAATTGCCATTCATTCATTTGCCATGGTAAAATAGCAGAATTGGGGTCCAGGGCATATGCACAGAATAACAACATTCGGAAGACCAATGAAGACTTCAATCTGGGCCCCAATTCTGCTATTTACAATGTCCGACGAATTAATGGAAATTGGATTAAATTGGTACTTTTCGTATTGTTCAAAGCATTTTTCCAACACAACTGGAAATTCAGTACGCGGCGGAACACTCACGGCCAATATAATGAATTAACTTCATTTCATTCATTGACATTCGCATGTGTCTTACGTAATAAACTTTGAAACTTGTAAATGCTTACAGTAAATACATGTCACTTGCAGTAATTCGTGCCGTACACATAGATAGATAGAATACCGTCAAACAAGCCAACTTTGCCAATCAAGGTATCTTTGCCCCAAAAGCAATTTATAAACAAATCCTCTTACATAAGAATCAATTTTAGTTTTATGGTAACATTTATAATCAACTTTCCACCCAAATAATAAATATTGCCATAAAACTAAAATTGTTTCTTATATTAGAGGATTTGCTTATAAATTGCTTTTGGGGCAAAGATACCTTGATTGGCAAAGTTGGCTTGTTTGACCGGTCCTCTTTATTGTACACAAACAAATTAGGTCAATAAAAACAAATATGATGAGTACAAAAGGTGGTCTTATAGCTAAAAAGCAATGTCTTCCTGCTACATATTAAGTTAGTTAAACATCTTTTTAATTTAGTAAATTAAATAAGCACTAAATACTTTAAATGCTACAGCAGCAATATTGAATAAATTGAACCAAATTCATTAAAATATATGATTGTGTTTGTCATCTGAAATCTTCGAGTTGATAGAATTTGTAATCACTAGAAACTAGTAGAAATCTAGAGCGTTGTCCTGATGATCTACTACCATCGCCTGAAGACGATGTGGAAGCAAGAAAACGCATACACGGCGTAGAGTGGCATCTCTTTCCCACAACTGACATAGTCTTACTATAAGAGGTGGCCCCGGGCCTGAATATAGCTATCATATTCGTTTGAAACCCCAAGGCTAGTCCTTTCCTGTCGTAGCTATTACATTTATTATGATATAGTATTAGACAAATTATACATTACATACCTTTAAACATGGTTTCGTCCTTAACATTTAATTGGGCTACAGAAGTGACACATGAAGCAAAGGATTAGTATAGGGTGTAAACAAAGTGTCATTATCACGTACATACTGTACTGGTACCTTACATAAAAGGACTTTTGTATTTCTAACTTATGCTTTGACTTACTTGGTTGTACAAAATCAGCTGTGAACTTGACAATGTTGTAAGTACCCAAGATACTCAAAGAGAGTATATTATAGCACCGTCTTTTAAAAGAATAACAACATGAATCAATGAGTCTCATACATACATACTATGGCACTCAATATGGCCGCCGTAGAAACACAACAGTACACGCAAACTACTAGATATTAGATAGTTCAAATAGTAACAAGAAGGCCACATTTGATCGATGAATCATGCACCAAGATGTTTAACATTACTTCATTCAAAGTAGCCATTATTCTCAGAAAAATATCTACAATTATGTTCTATAGCTCATTAGTGATTGTGCCGCTCGTTTATTGAATAACTTACGCATGTAGGCGAGTAACAGCCAACAGTTTATCTCAAGCATGAGTGTAACAGATAAAAAATACTATTGAACTCTCGGAACAGCTTTTTAATACTACCTGTTTATTACAAAGGCACAAAGACAGACACCTTTTGAACATAATACGTTTTAATCAACTTCATTGTCACATTATTCTCAAGACGGAGGGAATCAGTGCTTCCATTGTACGGCCACTGAATTAATGGCGTGTGCTTCCTCTGAACGCACCCGTTCAACCGGATGTTCGATTAAATTAAAATTCGACAGTTGGCGCCTTTATTACGATTGAGGATAGATATCAAAAAACGCCGAAAATATATGTAAAAAGACGATCGATGTATAATTTGTGTTTATTTTTATTTATTTTGCATCGTTGCATTCTAATCTCGTCGATAGCAAATCTTAAGTGACCTTTTCTATTTTGTGCTGTCATTTTGCAAACATCATTGTTTCACAATTGAAACAATCGCATGTTTATACACAACACGACATGCGTATCACCAGCTGATGAGCTTTGATACATTGGAAGAACAGAGTAGCTGCTAATATCCTATTATTAATGAAAAAAAAAAAACATTTGACAGGTGTTTCTTTTTTTTTACTTGATTGTGCACATGACCATCGCATTCAGCATTGCGAATGAGTCTTGTGTAATTAGAAATGTGTGTAGATTTAAATACACGCATGTTGTCACGTAATGTGTATTGATGAATCAATAAGTACGTACCAATTATTGCAGGTACATAAGGGTAGACCGAGAGCATTGTTTGATATCATTAGTCACTGACTTGGGCAATCTATTGTGCCCTGCGCTGGCACCTTAGTTCGTGCTTTTGGTAGTTAGTTTTGCAATAACAATCAATTATGTTTAGCTCCACAATTGTCTATAATGGCAGAATAAAAAAAAAACGTATTTCTGTTTTGTACGACTTTTTAATTGTCAAGAAAGATTTTTTTTTCAAAACGACTCCCGCACTAAGGAATTTAATCCTTGTGTCGCGGAGGTTTCACAAACATACAAATCACATGCACAATGACACCCAGACTCAGAACAAGCATTCTTACTTGTCTCAAAGTGGTATCTAAGATGTACAGATTTTAAGTTTTATTTACAATAGAAATACTTTTGTAATTGTAATTTTTTAATTAATATCAACAAAGTAGAGATCATCAGTAACATAGGTAATTTTTTTCGCGTTTTCATTCATTTTAAAAGCCAATCGACAACATGGCAACGGAAAGATGCATACAGCCGCACAGCATACTCATTACCGTAAAGGTTAATGCAGAGTTTGGTTTTCAGAATAACTAAGCGGAAATTGACGTGCATTGTCGAGTGCTCTTAGCGTATGAAGGGGCATGTCTTTGAAGTCTAGACGGTATGGAGAGAGTCTGTTATTCTGTATAATCTGTATCTGTAGGTACTCCATCAAACCTATACAAAACTGTTTGATCAACTGTCTGGAGCCAATACAACGGCCATATCGGATGCTTGAATTTCGAATTAACTGTTCTGTTTACTTAAACAAGATATTAATGGTTTGATTTTGGAGTTTATTACGGCTGAAGTGGTGCCTTGTAGACTTCAATAACTGTTATTGTTGTTTATGATGATTGCGAATAACTATATTAGGTAACTAATAAATCTGTATGAGGAGGTATGTATACTTATATTTATCGTTCATTAACATCAAAATAAATCAAATGTAAAAAGAGGTTAAAAAAAATGATTTGTGATAAACCAAAGACAATTCTGACTTTGTTTAACTCGTGTTTCCATAGTAAACGGAAATCCTACAAAGTGTTATAAAAATCATAATAAATTAAACATTATGATACGGTAAGGAGCCTATGTTTATTTAAAGTTTATTGTATTTAGTATGCACGATGCGTGGTATGGTAACACTTATACAAATAAATAATTTTGTCCGAGTGTTGCCAGGTGCAAAACACTATTGATTTATTGAAATTAACCAAACACCTGTGTGCTATGATGTAGGGTCTTATAAATATAAAGATGAACGCATCTTTAATATCGCGGCTAAGATTGCCGGCGCCTGCACCCGACCGAGTTTCAGATTGCAATATATACTTGGTTTTATTGGAAACATTGGCGCCAATGTTGGTTTATTTACCCAATGTTTGATTACGTTTTATTTCGAGTCGATCTATAAATTGAGCAATGATAATTTATTGGTTTTGAGTCCTTTCTTGTGATACTTAATATTTTAATGTTAGACCTTGTAACTGTTATGATATGAACGCAAGAATTAATCTCGATTTGGGGCTTGTATGACCAAAATAAGCTTTGTAATATAATTTATTTAATCCGATAACATTACTATACAAAAACGTATATTTTGTAGTAAGTTTAAATTTAATCCAATTTTGAGGTTATGCATTAAATATTTGCAAAATGGCGCCAACATTGGTTCAAACGTTTGACAGATTAAATCGGGTTGCACGCCATGTGTCGCAACCGGCGTATCAAGTTAATCGCCATCTTCAGAGGTGCGCAGGCGCTTGTAAAGCCCTCTTTATGAACAACTATGACTGATGACGCAAATATACAAGTTTGACGTGTGACATACTTGAGAGGACCATTCATATTGATGCTTATACTAATTTAAAATGATCTGATACAAAAAGACTTGGTACTTTTGATTTGACACTTCATTTCACAAAGTTTTTTTTTTAAGTTTTGATTGAATGCGAACTTTTTTGAATTGTTACTCTGTCGGTAAAGCGAAAGTGGGTCTTGGCCTTTGACACTAAAAAGGTGTAATTACGGTGTATCCTGCGCATTACATGACTGCGTGTGGCCTCACCTCCTACGCCGCTTTTATTTGTATTGTAACTTGCTGAGATTGGAACAACGAGTATTTAGAGTAAACATGAAATTACTGACGAGGAATAACAATAAATGAAATTATGTTTTTATTTTCGGGTATAAGTACAGGGCCCCGTTTTTGCCGTGTGTCAAAGTTAAAAAAAAATGCTGGTTTCCTCTCGATATTTCCATGTACCTTTTTTAGCTAATGAAAATTATTTTGTGCTACATGAATTTGAAAAACACATTGAAAAACATTGTCGCGTCTGGACGCAAGCCCTTATGCTAAATAAATATCTACATGAATTCATATCGCCATACTATCACTGCTCTGAATAATATTTCTGTGAGAATCGATAACAATAGAAACTTATACTTGTTGACATTCAGCCTAATGTCAAACTGTGACGTCACGCGACATACTAAATGCAATGAAATCTTCACGTGTTGGTATTAGCGTAATCATGAGTTCAGGATCTAAGGAGGTTGGTATGTGACCTACGTTTTCGTAATCAGGAATAATGATATAAGACTAACAATGTTCCCTGGTTTTGTCCGCGAAGTTCCTGCTTAAGTATCTTAAGGTATCGGTAATAAAAATCCGATATTGTTAAGTAGTTATTCTAGCTAGTTGGTCCTTGAGTGCAGACCTAAAATCGGCAATACAGTGTAAGACGCCTCGTGTCCAATTTACCGATGACCCAAAAATGTAGATGGCTCGGAGTGAACGCGAAAGGCGGAGGACTGTGTGGTGATACATTAAATTTGAGAGAGGCCTATGTCCAGCGTTGGACAGAATACATTAAACTTAGGGGATCTTCCATTCATAACATTAAATAATTGAGTATTGGGTTCTAAATAAAGTAAAATATTTTATCCTCTCATAAGATGAGATGATAAGATGAGACGCCACTAAGAATACTTAATCGCATTGAGTCAATCAGTACTTACACAAATTGTTTAATTAAAGTTTGTCCAATAATGTAGCATAATAAGGTCAATAATTACAGCGTAAATCACTGACTTGCAGACTCATGTTTGTGACAAGAACGAACACGAAGTGGCCATTTTGACATGTTGCGACAATATGGCGGAAATCTTGATTTACGAGCTTACGCGACTTGTGCCAAGTTTATTAGGAAAACATGAATCAATGGAGGACTAGATATTACGAAATCATATCGCAAGTAATTACTTACTGCTGGGGTAATAATATTCGTATTTTATAGAGCTTAGAGAAATAATTAGGAGAAAAATTGTGTTTTTGTTTTCTTTTCCAAAGCTTTGCATAAATCAGCCTTTCGAAATCCGAATTCTACTTCCTCAAGGTTATAAATTTAAAACGATAAGAAAAAGGTACGAATCAGGCACAGGAAGTTGTTTTTTATACTTATCGCTTCTGGTATTCACTTTCGTTCAGAAACACGCGTTTAAATAAATTGCGGCGATTTCAAACCGGGCGCGGTGTAATGTTAGGTAATAATTGCAAGAGATTGCTTCAACGGTGTAATTCGCTTACATGACGGGGACGCAGGTCTCAGATCAATCGTTCCTAATTAACACGAACCTTAATGGTCGCAATAAGATTACCGTACTCCTTGTTGATGGAGCGTTGGAACTTTTTACTGATCTTTAATAACTTTATTTCATTTGTGTCTGACTGTCTGTTTTATGTGCTTAATTCAAATTATGACATGTTTTAAAATTGGCCAGACAAGTTTTTAACATCTTTCTGTTTTCGAACATTCGACTACAGTTGCGGGCTATCTAAGCTTTATTTTACGCGCCTAACTGAGTGTGTAATCGTGGTGGTGTGCAACGCCGATCATCCGCAGTACTGGACAACGATCCTACAGTAGAATACTATTTATTCTATTTTAAACCGTAGTGTTTAGACTTAAGGACGAATGTTCCTTGATATTTGTCTGTACTGTGCATTGTACCGTGATGCTAGTGTGGGGATATTAAATCAGCGGGCTATACTAGAATGTCTGTCTGAAAAGTTCTGTGTCTATGTAATTAAAAAAGCTTTTTTTCTAGTTTCATGAGCATTGGTGTAGTATTCGTTGTACGGAAAGTGATTTATTTTGTGTCTTAGAAGTACTTATGCGGTACCGAAGTAATGATCGGTTATTACGATATAGATACTATTTAAGTAAAAAACTCTTTTTTAGCTTAAAATATTCATTCTAAGGGAAGATTTCTGTCACGTCAAAACATTCTCTGAGGTTCTACCACCGCTTCAGCAGGTCATATAGCAGTTATAGAAACAAGTAGTCGCTTTTTGCCTCATGATACCATATATTGTGCCAGACCTGCAATATATAACTTTGAGAGTCAGTGATAGGCCCCCAGAAGTTGACTGTCTGGCTATTAAAATAACCCCCCTTCCGCGTTTCAACAGACTCCTAACAAACGGATATTACAGGTGTAAGTATCCGACGAACATTTTACGAGGTTAGCGTTCGACGTTCCACAGCTTTGCAGTTTGAAACTAAGTAGAAATTGAATTACATGCCATTCTCACTGGTCTCAGCATTTACAGATTCAATAAAGAATTTACATAAAGTTCCGAGCGGCATGGAGTCGTTCCTTTTTTAAATGATACAGATTAAATAGAACGATGAGAGACAAAATCACGATGATGATTTTTCTAGACAGAGAGAAAAATTATAATTTAAATACTAAATGAAGAATAGGTTTATTTATTTAGAAAATTGAAGAATTCATTCAATTTTCATCATGAAACCTTTTAGAAAATCTTTTTGCTCAGTGAAAATGAATGATTCGATATCTGAATTTTTTTTCGACTATTCAGTTGGTCTACCACCAACGCTTGAAGACTTGTGGAAGAGAGATACTGCTTTTCGCTGTGTAGCGCTCTGTCACGCTTTCACAAAAGTAATCATCTTACTAGAAGATGCGATTGATCACATGTTCAACTATACAATAGCATATTTTGTTTAGCTTATATAGGAGTCTGTTATTTTAGAATCACACTTCACACTTATGAGTATATTATAAATGCTAAAGTGTACCTTTGAAAGTGTTTCTACACGTTTGTTTGTAACCTCTTCACACCAAAACTGCTGTATCTATTTAGATGAAATGTGGTATGGACGTAGCACTTTAGATTAACAGATTATTTATACCCGACTTCATTAAGGAGGATAATGCTTTTTTGCATTTATAACCGACATCCAGGCAGGCGGAGCTGCGATTAACAGTTAATAAATGAATGTCTCGGGGCCACACATGATCGGGTGTTGTTTTTTAATTGATGACAGACACAATTTCTCGTTCGCACGCTATGACGTCAAATTAGTAATCGAGTAATTACGATTAACACGCGTCTGTTAGTGTGATTTTAATCGTGTTTTAAAAAGACAATGAACGATATTAATACGCGCAGGTTTTTGCAAATATCAGCATTTTTTTTAATGTCAAATTAAACTTGTTATGTTAGGTATATATTTTTTATTTGAATGTTTTTTTTTTATTTCTTACTTCTGGATGTAATCGAAAAGAAATATAACGGTTTCAGAAATGCTCAAAGAGCCTTCTTTGTCTTCATCATTGTTTTTAAAGAGTAATCTTTAACATAGTCGTTTAGTATACTTTACATGATTATTTTAGCTCTCAAATTACCAATGGACTCAAAATGACCGACGCTAGTATCAAAATAATCCAATAAACCTTGCCTTTAATGTTCGAAACCCAAAATTATAGATCGCATTCATTTTGGGATCGAAAATGATAGCTCTAGAGAATAAACACTTAACAATGAAATGTTCGTCTAAATTGAGACCTTAATGCAAATTTATACGGTATTTTATAGCATAAACGTTGCGAAATATTCATTGTTTAAATTAATACGTTACATTTTGATTAGGCAAAGCAGACATATTGATCTTTATTGCCTATTAGCTATGCACCAAAATTCAAAATGTAAACACAATGGCGTACCGCAGGGCGCATGCGCGGGGACGCAGACGTCGTCTAGACAGGGAGGCGGTTCTCATACGTTTTATATTTTAACGCACCAACGTAAAATGACCTCCCCACAGACTCCTTTCATTCTATGAATAGGGAGCAGAGAGCAATTCAAGGGTCAATCTAAAATTGCTTGTGTCTAAAGTAAAGATTTTGCTAACCTTGGCGAAAGGCCAAGGTTCCATATAGTAATAAAAGTTTTTACTAGTATTTGTAATGCATTGCGGTTTTCATTTAGTCGTAGACACAATAACTCTTGTAAGTTCAGTCTAATAATAGTCTACGGTCCTGCATGTCTACTTCATCTGCACATAATTTAACATTCATAAAGGAAGCATGCGTGAAACAATAAGCGGATCTCACACACACGAACGAACGAACAAGCAATAAATAAAACAACAATACATTATCGGTGTGACCAGTAATAAAGCCATTAAAATGTATTTTTTGTTTGACCCAAGCTTTATCTGACATAATTGATGTCCCCACTAGCTGACGATAGTAAAGGTCTTCGAATGCGGGTTGTAGATAGCGCGGAAACTAAACGGGACAGGAAAACAGGCTGCAGTGAAATAAGGGCGCGTTTTATTATCTAGGGTGCGGAAAGATAAGAAACAGGGCTGCCACATGCTTACCCAAATGTTTACGAAACAAAATTATTTAGCTCAAGTACCAACAGGCTTAATTTTCGTATACAGAAAGTTTATTTACCTTTCGCATAAATTACTTTTAATGAAACTATAGTTGGTAAATTATTATGTTGGTATACTTGTGTTTGTAATTCGAACTTCGAAAATTAATTTACAATCACAATAACTTCATTGCTGGCCACAAACGTTAACGTCAAATTCCAAATTGAAATATGTGATCCCGCCAAAACATGGCGGCTGTTTCGAGCATGGTCATGATTCAATGGCTGTCAATAATTTTATATTTATGATTTTAGTTAATATAGCCATAGCGACTTGTAATTGGCTGGGCGGTGCAATATTGCTTAATCTTGGGGTTCACAAGCGAATAATTATATTTTTTCTTACATTTCTAACAACGCTGTCTGGACGAAAGACTAATCTTTCTTGAATACATTTTTAAAAGGTCGTATAAAGAGCATATTTTCGTTGTTTTGATCTTAGGATGTTCTCTATAAGGCACGATTAACGCGCGGTAGATTTGCAAATATAAGACTGGACTTGCTCTATCAAGGAGAATATTGGTCTCTCCTCGGGTAACACCATCGAAACAGTTCAATGATTTCTTTCGCCTGTGACGGGCGTTCGTTTTAGCAAACTGCCGCCGAAATACGTTTCTCGTACAGGTCGCATTAATTACTGTGTAAGAGAGGTCAATAAAGTTTTAGCTACACAAAGAGGTAATTACTGAAGAGATTAGTACTTATATCAAGTTGAAAGTAAGAGAAATATCCTCTCAATCCGACACACGAAGACTATCCAAAGAATTCCATGAAAAAGATGTCAATGTACTTGACAGCAACGTTTTTTAATTTGAGTTATTATCTCGGCGCTCAGTTAAATTTGAATTATGCGACGACGTCTCGCCAAATAAAATACGCGTTTATTGCGCTCGAGACGTTTTTGATTAAAACTGCATTGTGATATACATTTAGAGAAGACTAACTGCGCCACGCGGTGCTTCTCGCTCATCCCACGGGAGCAGTACATTTTTCCGGGATTAAAAGAGATTTTTTTGTAGCGCTGTTTGCCCGCGTGCATCTCCTATTGCCAAGTGACGTTTTGTGATTAAAAGCATCAATAGAAAACACACAAATGTATGAAAATTAAATTGCCGTTCGATTTGTTACGTGACTGCCCTGTTATCTTAATAAATTGGACGACGGGAGTGTTTTCTATAAACGTCAATGTATATAAAAATATTACTAGAAGAATTGCAGGGTTTTGTCACCCTGCTGGGGCAGCGAGATTGTCCGAAAGGGTACTGTGGCTCCAGTTCACGAAGGGCAAAGGAAAGAACATTGGGTGGGTTAAAGTCAGTAGAAGTCAGTACTCCTTTCCGCTCAACCCAAAGGGGAAAGAGTCGTTTGATGTATTCCCCTCCGAAAGAAAATGTTTCTATCACCGGGCTTTGGATTTAACCAAATACCTCTATCATCATCGGCCTAGTCTTTTCCCAACTATGTTAGGGTCGGCTACCAGTCCAACCGGTTTCAGCTGAGTACCTGTGTTTTACAAGGAGCGACTGCCTATCTGACCTCCTCAACCCAGTTACCTGGGCAACACGACACCCCTTGGTTAGATTGGCTGTCAGACTTTTTCAAGCTTCTGACTACCTGTAACGACTGTCAAAGATGTAGGAATAACAGCCGGGACCCACAATTTAACGTGCCTTCCGAAACACGGAGGAACTCGCTATGACAAAGATTATCACCCATCTATCTACCGACCGCGTCAAGCATAGCTTAACCTGTGATCGAATCACTTATGCGGTTATAACACAGCCATGAGCTCCTCAGGTACCTCTATATCAAATCATATAAAAGTGAGAAAGTTAGAATCATACAAACTCACTCGCAAAGATTTCTTCATAATATTACAGTGTGATTTCGAGTACCTTTTGATTTTTGCAAAGTTCAACAGCTTAGCTTGTACTTAACTGTATACAACTTTACAGTTAGTCGAGACGGGCTTAAGATACTCTACATCTCTGAATTAATTTAAATAGTTTAGCGAAAAATCTTTATTAACCCATTTAGTCCTGAAACTATTTTTTTCTAAAATGTTTGTTTTTTTCTTAGTATATAGGTTGATAGGGGTCTAAATATTAGGAAAACCTAAAAAATTAAAATCCTGAAATAAAAGGGGTCTGGGAAATAGCCGTACCACATATGGTACAGTAGGATTTGGAGTAAGAAAAATACCGTAAAAATGAGAAAAAAGTTGTTTATTGTTCATAGTTATTTAAAAATGTAATCAGAATAAAAAAAACCGCAGCAAATGAAAACTTATTAAAAATACAAGAAAAACATACACTAAATTAGCATTTTGTGTGGTAAGCAAGAAAGCATTCAACATGCAATCCAACATTACATTTGATGCATCTTGCTGGGCTTTGTCGGTGGCAATGTCCACATCTCGTTCTTTTATTATCGGGCTGTTTTATTATATAATGACCCTTGTCATCAAATCGGGAATCCATAGTTAGAGATGATTGTCGGCTAGGTCCAGGCTTGCTTCGAGACTTATTCGATTCAATTATGGATATAGCTATGCGACGTCTAAAATACAATAAATCTTGTTTGCCACCATTGTATCTATAAAGTAGCCAGGCATTTTGCACTGACATGTCAAGACAATGCAAAATAAGGGGCATGTACCACTTTTTTCCCCGGATGCTAGTTCTGACTGACGAAATATTTTGATCAGATAAGTCGACACCACCCATATTTTGGTTATACTTCTGAATCAAGTGAGGCTGAGATACACTAATTTTCTTTTTTAGTTGTTGTGAGTATCTCTCTGCCTTATGACACGGTAATATCCCCGTTGAATTTGAGCAAACTGTAACAATGCTGTTGTCATGCCATTTACAGATTATAATGGAGTCACTAACACGATAATCATACTCTCCTCTTTCCTTCTTCTTCATTTCTTTATTAGCTATCAAAGGACATTTTCCTGTTCGATTTTCTCTTATAGTGCCCGTTACACCCATATTCCTTTTTGTTAACTCTTCAACCAACGGTAACCCGGTAAAAAAAATTATCAATATATAAGTGATATCTGGATCCAAGCTCAAGTTTCATTAGTTTATCTGAATATGTCAAAACTACACTAGCCCCAAGGCCTAATTCAGCATATCTGGCGTTCAAAATTGTAGTGGCCCCTTGGTAAGGCTCAAACCAAGCTATATAGCCCCCCGCAGTAGCTCCTACCCACAGTTTGAACCCATACCGTATGGGTTTGCCACGAATAAATTGTTTACATCCATGTCGACCAAAATAAGGCACCATAGCTTCGTCAACACTGTGGTTTTCTTTGTGGGGACAGTGGTCTAGAAACTTGGCAGATAATTTGCTCATAAGTGGCCGAACTTTTGCAAATTTATCAGAAGAATCTAACTGATGGTTGTCCATACAATGTAGATTTGAAAATATGTAGGAAAAGCGGTCTCTCGATAAAGCACTAGCAATGAGCTCATTCTTCACGTCAGGCGAGTTCTCCCAATACATTCGTCTTCTATTTACCGAGGAATAGCCACTTACTAACAGAACACCAATCATACACTTCATCTCTTCTATTTTTATATCAGCAGCAAGGTTTTTTCTTCCTATGTACCTGTTCGTCTCAGTGGTCAATAAATCAAAAACATCCTCCGAAAAAAACAAAGAAAACCATTCTAGTGGTGATTTTTCCTGAGGGACGTGGTAATCAGGTCGCCATAATGATAGTGAGCCTTCGTAATCCCGTTTCCTCCAGTTATATTTTTTTAAAACTTTATGAAGGGGCTCATCATTCGTGTCCGGATCCCCAATGTTGTCCAAACTAACTGTAGCGGGTTGACGTAGCTCTGCGTCCGCTCTGAGCAAGCTGGGAGGTAGATTATTGACATTGACCTGATCTTCGTCTCCAGAGTCCTCGTCTGTCAGTTCTGCATTCGCATTATCAGGCGGAAGTATGAATACATCATTTTCACCTTCGGTTGTCTCAACATCCCCCTCTTCCAATAAAGATAAGATGTCATTCAGGGATAATGGTCTGAAAAGCAAAAAAAAGTTAATTGAAATGGCATATAGTCCTACCGTACCAAATAGGGTACACCATTATTCATGTCTAAATAACTAAAAAATAAATAAATAATTAGGATATTCAAATGTCACAATGAAACAAGAAGTATTTTAGTTTTATAAAAAGATGGAAATTATTTGTATAAATTATATAATTGTAGTATATTTACCTGTTGGAAGCCATGTCTCCGCAGAAAAAATAAATTTACGAAACTTGTTCAATAAATCTGCACTATTATCAGCATTCAATTGCACTGGCGTATTTTTTCCGATGAGCACTATTCTTCTTTTCGACATAAATACCAAATAATATTAAAAATATTATGCGAGTACCTGCAAAAAAAAAATATAACAAGTGTACCGTATATGGGTACGGTAGGTCTAAAATGGGTTAAGTTTTCTAGAGCTTTCAACTGCAAGCAAGCCTTTGAAAGTTGTTGTTTTGCGTTTCATATAACCTCTAGCTTCTGTTTAGAAATAGAGAAGTATTTTTGTAATTATTGCCTTTGTGTGTGAAGAATTTGTTTTTAATAAATAAAGGATAAAGGATTTATATTTTGCGTTTCTTTTTTGTTTTTAAGTGACTCCAAAAAAAGGCGGTTCTCAGTTCGATTGTGTGTATGTATGTTCGTGTGTATGTTATATATAGCGATTATCTCGTATGTTTTAGTATCTGCACTTATTACTTTTGATCATTGCATTAAACAGAAATGTTACTTATTTTTCAATCGATTTCAAAGAGGAGTGTCTCAACTCGTCAGCTCTTTTTTTTTAAATACGTATCCTCTGAACTTGTCACTGGATTAAGAATGAACAAAATCGGTTAATTTTGTTACTTCTTTTTTCAATTTACGCGAGAAAACTGGTATTCGGTCCCATAAAGTTCTATTTTATCAAGTTTTGTCATTAGTTTTTATTAGTAGTCGGTCTAATGTCTTCACATCGAAAAGCGTCATAAGAAAACCAGCCTTTATATTACAAGTTACATTAAAAAGGTCGCAGAAGTCTATTATATTTCTTTTTCGTTCGTCTGTCACCCTTGTTCCGCGGTGGTGTCTACATTGGGCTAGGTCGGGTCGATAGCCCCTCACTTTGTAAGCGTAATGTTACGATTTCACGGCCCCTAATGTTCGTCTCACACGTACCTAAGATTATATTCTACTACCACACAAGTTTAACAGTAACTGAACGGTAAATGATCCTTATTATAACGCTGTAAGGTCTATTTTGGTAGCCGGTTGTGTGTGCCGCTGTGCGATGGTGTGTTCAAGTCAAGACGATGTCTTGGTATGTGTATGACATTGCTTGCTCGCCAATTGTAGATAAGAATATTTTGTGCATATAGTAAGGAAGTGGATAGTAAAATAAACCTTAACGTCGTTTATTTGTATTTATTTTGTTTTTATTGGTAAGTATTGCTGATGGAGAATGAACTTTAAGTCTATTAAAGAGAGTTTGTTTTCTAATAAACTTTTATTTTATGACATCCTTTAAAAAAATATTTTAATGGACTCTTACAAGTTTTATAGCTGACCCCTGAAAATCTCTTTTGACGATAAAACACTATACACTTGTAGACAATATTTTGAAACATAAAAATATTTTAACAATTCAAAAGCTATATTTATATTTGACTTAAATAATAGTAATCCTTGTAATCCTCGCGCCGAAGTTAGGCGTAACCCTATTAACAGACAGGGGATGGGCAGGGGAGCAGGCCCCAAAATATAAGTGGGAAAATTCGTCCCTCTTACTAAATCAATAGGAAAAGTTTTCTAGCTAGCTGTGTTATACAAAACCTGGCAATGTTACGTTGGTAACTAAAGAGTTTTAAAGAGATATATTTTCGCAGTTCTTTTTCGATTAAAATTCTGATGGTGCCAGAAATTGAGTTGCCAGCGATGGTTTATTAATTCTGATACCAGATCTGTTGGGTTTCACAATGCGTTTGAACTTGCACAATATTTGTTGCATCGTCTAAATTTAGGCAGTCCGAAAATAAAGATAGCAAAATTATTAGCGACCGTAAAGAATAAAAGCTAATAATGTATCCCAAGAGCAAGCAATTATGATGTTTCCCACCACAGACCCTCACAAAACTTGATTAAAATACCCTGCACAAAATGAAACGTACGCCAAATGCATTAGTTTACGGCAAACTGCGGTACGATTGATTTATGTGTTGCCACCCTCATTTGAGCTCACAGAATAGCGTATTACCCAGGGGAAAGCAAATGGTACTCGTTGAAAACAAAAAACAACGCAGGGTCCGATGTCCAACTCACATTTTAGCAGAAATAAGCTCTTTTACCGCGATTCAAAGCCAAAAAAAAACAGTTAGCAAGAAGGTTTTAAGTTTTGAAGTGGCCAGTTTATTTTGAAACTGTTTTAAATTGTATTATAACCCTCTAAGAGGTCTACACGTATGGTAGCTTCAAAATAGGTTTCGTACTAAGCGTGCATTGTTTCGGATTTACGCTATTTTACACGTGATATTGTAATTTATAATCTCTGGTATGGGTATAGGGTTGTGTTTGCCATGACACGCGTTGTGCCTGTGCTTCGCTCGTTTCGTGGGAAAGGACGGATCGATTTTTGTTTTATTGCAACGTATGTTTGCTCAAAACCATTTCATTTTTATGACTGCCGCGAGAAATACGAATACTTTAGGTAGCGAGTGTTTTGCTATATTTCCTCCGTAATTTCTTACATTTAGAGTCCATAAAGTTCATGTTTACTAATAAAAAAACAGTTAATATAAATTTTATTGATGATGTTTAACGTTACTGAATAGTGACTCAGGTCTGAATAATTTCATATTATTTTTGCTGGTCACCACTTGTTTTCTGTAGAATAATGCCGATTAATCTTAACAATCAGCATTAAAAGCGTAACGAAAACAATTGCATCACGCACATCCGCTGTCCATAGTCCGAGAGAAAACAAACGACGTATAGAGTTCCTACGTGGCTCAGCATAGAGTATTTGTGGCCAAACGAGGTGGAATAACACCGGTCTATTTATGCCCATGCCAAAGCCCTCGGTGCCGAAGACAGTAGCCGCTATTCGTGGTAAACCAAACATTGATTCCCGCCAATGTTTAATTATCGAATGAGTTGTGAATGAAAGGTCATTGATCTAGTTAAATGTAATGAAATGATTCAGTTAACTTGTTGTTTATTAATTTATTATTTGCCTGTGGATGAAATTGGGGATTGATTTGTTGAGATGATTTTGAAAGATTAGTTGTTTGTTGTTGTGGTATGAATGTTTAATACTAGTCTCGGTCTGGAAGGACGGTAATAAGGTCCTGAAAATATACCTGTATAATATTGTAGGAACCGTATAAATGTGAATGAAACTAGTATCGTGTCAGTGCACTGGTCGACGCATGTATCATTAAGATTCGTCTTAACTTTTTACTGCCAACCCTAATTGATCGTTTTAAAAGTGTAATGTCGTTTGTCGTTTAATCGATTGCATCTAGAGAGGCGCCACATCGTTCGTCAACCGGAACATCAATTGTATCGACGAAGCGCCACCCTAACTGTGTGGTTCAAGTTCAGTGACACGGCCTCGCCCTTCAGGCACGGATATGATTGGAACTTTATTAGCTTATTCTTTTTTTTGTACACTTTAACATTTTATTTACATCTATAACTAGAACATTTACAACCTAGATGTAAACACTTAAAATAAAACTTAAAAAGAAAAACAAAGCATCAAAAAAATCATCGGCTTCGTTGCCGGCTGGGAGTGTGCCCTAAAGGTTGGTAGCATTGCCACGCTGAATGGCAATGTTAATCTTCTGAGGAAGGTAAAAGCCAGCCTTTGGGTGGCGGGAACTTTATTCTTTTGTTGTCAGTCTATAATCATAGCTCCTGAACGGATATATCGATTTCATTATACTTAGGTACTATTAAATGATGCAGCGGTTTACTCTCGCGTATTTATGGAGATTGCTCGACTAGTTTCGGATCCAACCGGAGTCCTTAATCATGAGCTGACGCTGGCAAAATTGCGAATCGAAAGTATCAACTGTCGGGCGATCCCGATACAAACGCGTGAGCAAACCGTTACATCATTTAATAATGAATCATCCTCACGAAAGCTGCTGTTTCTAGAACTAGTCCACTAGGCTAGTAACCGTGAGAGAGAAGACTACAACCACACACCTAGCAAGCCACAACCTTACATTATTCAATACCTATTACCTTCGTTTACTTGTTATTCCACGATTCCCACTTCCCCGTACACTGCGAGACACGAAACTTGACACCATATTAAATGTTACATCAATTTTTATTGAGTTTTTGAGTTGGAAAGATGATCTTGTAGACGGTTGGAAAGATGTGAATATTTGATAATGATTGTCTATATGATCGAGTCATTTTTTTGTAGTGTTGACGTATAAATTTTAATATGACTGTAGGAATTTGATATGTTTGTTTATTTTTAAGTATTTTATATACACCTGTGACAGAAAAAATAACAGATTATGATAAAATTTAGTAAGCGAATTGAATGAATTCCAAGAATATTTTTTGTCCGTGAATTAGGTAATCATTTTGTTAAGTAAATCACGTGATATACCTTTAGCACTAATTGCAATGAAAAGTGTTTATAAATAAGATTTCCAATAAAAAATAATTTTATTGGACAATTAAGTTCCTTTAAAAAAAATCCATCAAAGCCTAAAATTCTTTTCTAAAAAACGTGCTCTACAAACATGACGGACATACTTTCAAATATGAATCAAAAAGTATTTTTATTAACCATAAGATGATGTCTATTTAATACTAAACTTTTTATAAAAAATTTCTCCCGTCCAATTAGCGTGGTGTAGGCGTCGTTCCGTGACAGGTGATCGATAATCATTTCTTTAATATGACGATGTCGAGCCCCGCATTGGAATAATTAATTAGACATCGATCTATGACGTCACTTATTTTGTACGGCTACCATTTCACGTAGAATTTCTTTTTTTTTTATGTAGTTAGCTGGGTTTTTTTTCAGTCTTCATTTCGGGTTTCAAAAAGTACGATATTTTCTAGTTTTGTATTTTCATTAATTTATTATAGTATAAATAGATAATTCGCTGTAAATAGTCTTTATTTATCTATACTTCTATACTTCTATACTAATATATAAAGCTGAAGAGTTTGTTTGTTTGTTTGTTTGTTTGAACGCGCTAATCTCAGGAACTACTGGTCCATATTGAAAAATTCTTTTTGTGTTGAATAGAACATTCATCGAGGAAGGCTTTAGGGTATAAACCATCACGCTGCAACTAATAGGAGCGAAGATACAATGGAAAATGGAAAAAAAAATAGGGCAGGTATAAATCATAACTTATATATTCTACCCACGGGGACGAAGTCGCGGGCAACAGCTAGTCAAATAATAAATAGGAATTTAAAACAAAAATGCTTGTGGATAAGACTACATCATTTACTTGCAGTTTCATGTACATTTTACGAGTATGTGTGTGTAAACAGTTTTAATAGGTGTGTGTATTACGTTTGGCCGGCAGTGTACGTAATGATTATTTCATAAGTCCGTGTTATGAATGGGAATGGTTCACATTAAAGTTTTCACGACCTCCTTGCTATTCGTAAGCAGTTATTATAGAATAATCTATTATGGAGGTCTACTACCACTTTTTGAAGTAAGATTGTTGCAATGAGGAAGAGAGACAGCGCTCTATATAATGTAAAGCGCCATCTCGCTTCCACACAAGCAAGAATCAATCTTTGATATTTGGTGGTTGGGCCGCAGTTCGCTCTGGTTGTTATTTTTAGATGTGATCCTTAGCTGGAGGAAATAGTCGATTACCCTCATTTCTATGCACGGATTTCTGAATGGCGTAGCTTTTGAAACAAAACTCTAGGACAAGTCTGTATATATGAAAGAATGCCAACTTTTTCTATCGTTGAAAAGGTAGAGTTTATTATTCATCTTGTAATTCCAGTTTTAAAATTAGATTTCAAAATCCTTGTTCTCAAACATACACACGTCTTTTGTTTTCAATTCCGATTCATTACTTTTTTAAGAGGTTTATCAAATACTAGCTGTTGCCCGCGACTTCGTTCCCGTGGGTAGAAGTTATAAGCTATGATTTATACCTGCCCTGTTTTTTCACATTTTCCATTGTACCTATCTTCGCTCCTATTAGTCGCAGCGTGTTGGTTTATAGCCTAAAGCCTTCCTCGATGAATGGTCTATTCAACACAAAAAGAATTTTTCAATTTGGACCAGTAGTTCCTGATATAAGCGCGTTCAAACAAACAAACAAACAAACAAACTCTTCAGCTTTATATATTAGTATAGAGTATAGATTAGTATAGAAGTATAGATTGTGTCTGCTTTCCGTATTGAACTCTGATTTGATCTGCTATCGTGAATTGTAGCTATGACTGTGGTTACACAGATAATCGACACTTCCTGATTTTCATTTGATGTTTAGTATTCGCACAGCAACAGTAAGATGGCTTCCTTCCTCTCTATATTAATACCTGCCGCATCTGGACCGCGATCATCCGAATATTATTTATTCAATACCTTTAGGAAAATGCAAATGCAATGTACATTTTGTGGATTCAATATCCACAAAAAAATTACAAATTTTTCGTTTCGTTTTCGTTTTATTTTTATGTTTTGAACAGAGCTAAACCAGACGGTGTGTTTGGGGTATAAGGTGACTCAAATGCTTAGAGTTTTTAGTAGATACATTGTCTTTTATGATTAGTCGCTTAAAAAAAAATACAAAAAAAACCTTTCCGATTATATCTGATAGCGATAGGACCTATACCTGAGCCTAACCTCCACAATGTTGCATGGAAACCTCAAAAACAAAAGAACTGAGAACCAACAACAATACGTGTTAAATTATTAAACGAAATTCCACATAGTGAATTAGTATCTCTAGAACCGCGTTCAGTTATTGTGTCACCTAAAATTAGTCGAAGACAAATGTCCTATCAACATGCAGCCGGTTTTCGAATCTATTTAAATACAAGATATAATGTTCATAGTGCAATCTGTTATGTCGACAGTAACCGAAATAACTCAATAAATAAACTCACTAGTTAGTCTAGTTACTCTTTGAAAAATATTAAAATCGGTCAAGTGTGAGCCGGATTCACGACACTGGAGGAAGTAGTACTATTACATATTCTGTGACAGAAAGTTCGGACTACAAAACAGACAAAATTTTATCGTTAGGATTAAAATTTTTTTTTCAAATTTAATCAATTTGCGAATGTACAAACACACACGTAATATGTGTATTCACTGTAGTCAGTAGCAATAAACACATCAGTATATCGAGAAATTGATCGGATAGCCAAGTGGTATGGTCCCCAGGTCAAACCCACTGTCGCGACATGTCGCGGGTTCGATCCCCGCGTAGCACAAGCAATGTGTGATCCACGAATGCTTGTCCCGAGTCTGAGTGTCTTTGTTTGTGCATGTTACTTGGATGTCAGTGAAAACACCCGCAATTACGACATAAAGATTCTTTTCGAGAGTCGTATTTTTTAAGTTACGAAAAATTATACTTTCTTCAATTTAATTTCTTGAGGGATTCCTCTATATACGGGTTAAAGCACTTTACAATTTAAGATGTCTACACAATGCTATAACGTTATTAAATTAAGATGATGAACAAACTGTTAGTCACTTACTTCGTGTTTAATCTGTGAGATGACAACACGTGCCCAAGATATGCATAACAGCGGTCGGATGAAAACAATCCGCCATGTTGTCACGTGACCAGGTGACATTAGTCGTTAGGCTGGGTCTATACTGCCGCATATAGATATTGGAGTCTTTGTTATTAATGCGATGATTGTAGGTTAACATGTACAATTCTTCTTTTTTATTTTTTGTTTATTTCTTTTTAATTTTGGGTAGAGGAAATTGGTTTTCTTGAAAGTAAAAATGTAAGCTTCTAAATAAAATAAATTAAAAAAGTCTAATCTAAATAAATCGTAACCGAGGTCGTCCGCGTGGTCGGATAAGTGGCCATAAATCACCTTTGCCCAGCAGTGGGATCTAAAACGGCCTATATAAAAACGTCAACGTATGTGAACTAGCCCTTACCACAAGGCTACACTGTATGATTTGTATGTATGAGAGGCACAAACTACACGCGATGTATGAAAATTAACCGCACGCACTTTAAAATGATAATGTACTTGTAAATGGTATTTTATTACCGTTCATAAGTGTACTTGTTATAATTTAAATTGGAATAAAAAAGGTGTTGAGGTTTTTAGACTTGAACTTAGTTTTTAGTCTACAAAAATATGTGTTAAGTCGTCTGTTTTTCGACTCTCTTCTGTTTTCACAGAATGAGCACAGATTACCTACTAAATAGTTACTTCGTAAGAATGAGTATTTGTCTAAAAGGGGCCGCTAGTACTAAAAAAATATATTGCTATGAATATTTATCTGAGTTCGAAAAAGGCACTTCTTTTTGTCTCTATGGACTGCATGTCACAGGTAGCAGTTACAAGGAAGTATTTAAATAAAAGTCTTTTATAAAATATAGTTATTGTTATCCAACCCGCACGTGAGCAAAACAAATGAAACTAAACGATATCGATTTTGATTCGTGTTCGTGTAAATTGTTTGTGATGTAAGTCTGTATTGTGTCAAGGACAAAAGTGCACAATCATGACAATACCGGTGTATGCGCGTTCACAACCGCGGAGCAGGGAAGTAGAAGGAAGTGGCATTAAACTTGGCAATGCATGTTAGAAACACGAAATAACGTGGTAACTTTCGACTCCCTACACAAAATTTCGGTGTCTGCATGCAATTTTGCTTTTAGAATTCATGTATGTATTACAAAGTAATTATTACTTACCACTACTTACCAGTAGCGGTGAAAGGGAAACATTATGAGACAACCAGCACACAAGAAATTTTTTCAAGCGTGTGTTTAGTCACGTTAAAACTCAGAGGGTTACATAAACTCCTATACCAAGTTTTACATCAACGAATATAGATAAAAACCTCTTAAAATTTTCCTTCGCGTGTTACCTTTTAGGCCCTTCCTCTTAGTCCCCTATATTCTGTGTTCACAACCAACAGCATGCAAATTACACTCTCTGTATTTCTATATCGAAATATATTGTCTATCTGTTATTTGTGACTCGGGCAAGGTATTTCTACTGTTTGCGTGACATTTGAAATAATTTGCTCGTTTTGAAGAAATCCTGCTGAATGTTCAAAAATATTTAATGTTGTTAATGTTACATTAAAATTCCTTTTTCTGCCTTCAATAGTTCCTCTGTAACATGGGCAAGGACAGTAATTATAATCTTTAGCGTAACTTCGAGGAATCGTTTAAAGTTAGTAAGTCACTAATTTCGTTTTTAATTAGACATTACAATTCAATTTGATTGTATAGTCAAACTATTTCCTTTCTAATATTGCCACTAGCGGTTATCATTTGTTGCGGGTTGTGGGACTCCCCCAAAAATGGTTGAGCCGCATGAGGTAGTCGATGCATGCATGCCGCTTGCTGGCACAGGCTTGTATAGATCGATCTGGTACTTTTCTCATCAAGCCAGTTCAAGAAATACTCTGCTTTGGTTTATACACTTAAATCCTTATTTTAAAATTGTTTTGCCACTTCTTCTGAGGTAGGAAATGTCATCTAGCATTCCCAAAAAGACATGTAATAGTGATACTATACCTACTTCTAGAATGAATGACTTTACTTCATTTCCAACCTTTTTGCTACTGTTGCTTCAATTAGTTTTAACTTTGACTTTAACTTAGTAAAACCGAGTACAAACTAGCGGACTTGACGAGGTATCGCTGACGCAACTGTGAGTCGGTCGACAAATATTGATGTTTGTTGTGTACACGGCTTTATGATGGCTTGGGCTAACTTGTGAGATCCATCGTGTTTACACGTGAGTACTTCGCCTTAGAAGAGTGTTTTATTAAATAATATTGGTGTGAGAGCAGGTTTAACAATGTTATGTTGTATTAGAATTTGAAATGGAAAGAAAACTTAGTTAAGCTTATTTTTCAGATAGGGAAGTAACGAAAAAACGGAAGAAACTTGTCAGTTCAATGAGTTTTAGCGTTTCGCTAGCGCTCGGAGGTTTTTTTTTTGAGCGTCACTATTTGTATTCAGAGTTATTTCAAAATGACAATTGTAACTGAATTTTAACGAATGATTTGTCATTGACTTTCGATGCTGTATTTATGTTCAGGTTTAGTAAATATAGCAGTTTAAAACGTATCCAATTTAATAAAACTGTACTTGATAAATCATATCAACAACAAAATAATAAAAAAACGTTTGTTTACAAAAGCCTTTATATTTCGAAACACAACATCGTACAACAAAACGTAATCATGTAATCGTTTTATCAGTTCGTTTTATCGATAAACAAGTTTGGCTCACTTTTTATAAACTCTTACCTTCGTTTAAATGTCAAGTGAAATTCGGCTTTCGCGAGAGCATCACCCATCATGTCTTAAATTAAGACTGCTTAATAAGAAAGGAGACGGCGCGCTCCGGCGTATAGCGGTGTCTCACTCCCACAACTGCTTGTTTGAAGGGTTAGTTGAGGGGAACAGATTCTGCTATTTACAATGACCGATATATGAATGGCAATTGGATTAAATTTAAAACTATTCCTAGTCTCTTAAGCATTTTTCCAACACAATAATTGGAAATTCAATTACGCATATTTTAGTGAAAATTAGAGCGTATGGAAGTGCGGAATAACATGTGACAATTTTATATATTGTGATGTTTTCCATAATAAGTAAGAATAGAAAATAGAGTAGACAAGTAAATTCAATGAATGAGTATTCCATTGGTGAAGTCCCACCAAATGGAATAAAGAAAGCTTTTAATAATTGCTATCAAATTAAAAACTAGCTGTTGCCCGCGACGTGTTCGGTGGTCCCCGTTTCCATGGGAATGCCGAGATAATATGTAGCCTTGACCCCCCATTACACCCCTTAAATTCAGTCTACTTGTAAAGCGAGACAGACAGACAGACAGAGATAATTTCGCATTTATAATATTAGTACGGATTAACAAGGTAGAGTGACATTACTGTTTCGTGCCTGTGGTGTCTCCCGGGCCCCGGCACCGGCGCAGCTGGTCCGCCCACAGCCGACAACTTGAATGACTGTGTTACTACCGCGAATGTTCACGCATCTGTGTTAGCCGACTGATAGCGGAGGTATGCTGCTTTCTAGATCTTGTGGTTTGTCAACGTCATTGTCAATCTATGACTGGATTTACTAGTTTCTAAGAAGGTTTGAATTTGGTTCTTGGCTGGTGCTTGGCAAAACTTTGTAAAGAAAAGAAAGATTTTAAAAAGAGCTTTGAGAAGAACTTTGAAGGCTCTCGCTTGGATTTAATGAATATTACTTCCCTATAACGTATGCGTATAAAAATAGCTTATAAGAAGGAAGCTACCTGCATACCAGATTTCATCTTAATCGGTTCAGCCGTTTGAGTGTGAAGATAAAACAAACGTAGGTACACACATGCTTATATAAAAACAAAGTCACATACTATCTTAATAATAATGTTGGGTGATAAATTTTATTACTCGACCATTTCTCTTAATCGTGCCAATCAATATTGCCAATCAGAACCATTAATAATTTAGAATTACATCCAGTCCCCAAAAATACCCTGTAAATAACTTATTTACGAAAGCATCACAAGACAACAATAAAACAACTCGTTTCTCAAACTCAGCTTCATTCTTGAACAGCTGACACTTACTTATAATTTTTGCAGCGCGAGACGATTCAACACCACGAATACCGCATTCTTCAATAAATATAGGGCAACACTCCAATTAACACCGCACGATATCTCGTAAGCATTAAGAAGAAACAAAGTAACAACTGGTCTTCGTACTTACCACTTTACAAAGAAATATTATCGTGGTTGTGGAAGCGTGACAAAGCTATACTGTGTAGAGCGTTGTCTCTCTCTCTCTCTCTTCCACTTTAAGAGGTATTATCGGTCGCATCTTGCTTTCCCTTACAAGGCTTCAGAAAACTGTAACTCAACAATTAAGGCAGGTTGTGTTATTACCGATTGTTGGAAAGAAGCTATAAACGCCCGTTAAGACTTAATTAAGCTTAAACTGGTTTCGGATTTGAAGAATGAGCGTGGGATTAGCAAAGGGGTTTTTTATGTGGTCTCTGCAGTTTTAGCTTTGGAGTCTTTAAAAGCTTATTGGCGACACTTGCCTCCAGCCACAGCGAACATCTTAGTATAAACCTGGCGACCGACACTTATATTCAGATATACGAAAATCTTTTTTTAGAATTAAGTGTTAAAAAACAAACTTCAATTTTCCATGCTGTTTTTTTACAGCAAAGTGTGTGAAACTATTCTGCTTTCATTTGAGCAAATGAAGATATTTGATTTGAGTGCACAGATAGCCGAGTGGTTAAGGTCATCATGCAAAACCCACTTTGCGCGACGTGGCGCGGGTTCGATCCCCGCGTAGGACAAGCATTTGTGTGATCCACGAATGTTTGTTCTGGGTGTCCTTTTCCATGTGAATTGTATGTTTGTGAAAGCGGCACAAAGTTTAAATTCCTTAATGCGGGAGTCGCTTTAAAAAAAAGAAAAGAAAAGATTGGATTTGATTTGAAATATAAAAATCAAGCAGAATCTGTTTACTTGTCCGTCCTTTAGTTGTTGTCTCAAGGTTGCGGGGAAATTGTTCCGTACCTGTTTCCGCGTCGCGGCATCCCGTCTGACGGGTCTCGGTGCAAGTGCAAGAAGTTCAGCCTCTTGACTGATAGCGGCTTAAGGTTTAGCCTGCAAGTCAAGCTGGGAAATTTCTATTACTGAAATATCAATGGATATTAATAAAATGTAGTTTTGGTAAATTAAACATATAACGGACTTCAAATAAAAGAGAACTGAAATGTTTATGGGTTCAAATGATACTTGAGAAAAAAATCAATGAAATCGGCTAATCCAATCCAAAGTTCTGAGTTCACAAAGTTCACAAATATACAAAAAAAACAATCGAATTGCGAACCTCCTCGCTTTTTGAAGTCGTTTGAAAATGAATGTGACGTCTGTCATTCTTGTACCTTGATACGGAGTCTGGTCCGATACCAAAAAAGGATATAAGCTGGACTAAAGTAGAATGCTCCAGGTATTAGGTCCAACGTTGTACCTGTAATTGTACATAGAAGTGTACATAATAAATGAACTATTACAACCGGAACGAAAAACAAACAAACGAACAAACAAGAAAAGTGGGAAAATGAGATGTGGTGAGTTGGGTGAATTGAAGTGAGCATTACATCTAAAAACAGCATTTTACAACATTTTTTCTGCGGATAAATCTATTAACCCCTAGATGATATGACCGAGGCTTTAATCATAAAAGTAACCGTTCTATGGCAGTCGGGGAAAAAAGCAAGCGAATACCATATTTTCTAGGATGTGCCATTTATGCTTCGCTTCAACATTTTAATAGCTATTGTTTATCGTTGAATAGACTGAAAGCTAGTCAAACTTTTCAATCGTAAAACTGGAAATGAAAACTTAAGCTGCAATATCTTTCCACCTATAATCGTCAAATTCATTCTGACATTCACATTATGTTGAACAAAAGCTTCTAAGTAACAGAATGTTTCATGTTTGAGGTCTCGTGTCGAAAGTTTTATTGATGTTCTACATTTATTTATTCACGTGGTAAGATCACTCACGGCCGTTACCAAACAAAGGTCTAATCTCGCCTTGTCGTCCACAATGAGCCCATATAAGACGCATCAATTCAACTTAATTTCGTTTTGAACTTCTCACTTTCGCTGTTATGTAATACTGTCGCCATTTTAGAACGATCCGTATTTGAAAATTCGTTTTTGATTTCGATGATCTATGTTTGTTTTGCCTTCTTGAAAAGAAGTTAATCTTCTTATTTATTTCTATATCGGAGTAAAGAAATGAATTATGAAGCACGTAAGGCTATTTGTTACTGCTTCCTAAGATTTTGCTGTGCCAGACAGGGTCCATAATGGTTCTGTATTATTACATTTTAAGACCTTGATGTACATTATGGAACGCAATAAATAATTGTGTATTGAGTATTGAAAAACATACTTGGGTATGAAAAGCTGATCCACGTTTATTTTTACAATTGTCTACATACTCGTAAATGTCGAAAAACTGTCTGGTATTTTGCCCTATCTTGCCGTTATGTTACTAACAAAATAATAGTCGACTCTCATATTTTTCTTTCAGAAATGAGTAATTAAATAAGCCAATCGGTATCATAACTATTTCAACTTTCGAAAGCATAAATTATCTCTCGGTTACACGCGGCCGTATTAGGAATGTAATCCAACATGACATGACGACATTTTAATTTAGAACGCATACCAAATTCAAGATCAATGACAGATGTGACGTAACGAGACTCCATACAACCAACTCGATACTCCATATTCGTTGACAGATACATTTTCCAATATGGCGGTTGAGGCACTGACAATTTTGGTAAAGTACTTTCATTGCTCTTTAAAAAGGCACCTTATAAGATGGGTAATGTAAAACTTTCACTCAAGTTCAATGACAAAATATATGACGCAAGTTACTGATGAATAGCCCGATTACTTGAGTTTATAGCATTGGGCGGTAATTGCTATGGCTTTGTCTTAATTGCTATCGCTTCGGTTATCAGTGAACAGACAACTACTAATAGTGGATGTGTGCTTGAATAACGATGTAGTTTTGTATCTTGTTTTATGTGGGTAGTTGTGTTTTAAAAAGCCATTAATTAGAATGCTTCAGAAAATTTATGAGACTATTGTTGGCCCTTCTCTGTACAAACGATGTTTTGCTGGCAGTTCAATTACCAGCTAAGCGTTAACGTATTATAAAATGGTGATATTTTTACATTCTTTGCGACTGGTCAAGACAAAAAATATAAAGTGAGAAATATAAAGTCGTTATCTATTTTTGCGTAAACAGAAAAAAATCAGTTCAAATATGATTTCTATTACATTCAAGTCCTATCAAAGGACATTTTTTCGCATTATGTCGTACATTGTATCCTCCTATCTTCGTTTACTTTATTTTAAACTAGCTTTTCACCCGCGGCTTCGCCCGCGTCGAAGGCGGTTATATCGCGTTTCCAAAAGAACTCTTCGGGATAAAAACTATCCTATATTCTTTCTCAATGTCAACTCTATCTCTGTACCAAATTTCATTAAAATCGGTTCAGTGGTTTAGGCGTGAAAGCGTAACAGATAGACAGACAGAGTTACTTTTGCATTTTTAATATTATATATAGTAGGGATTAGTAGGGATAAGACTATATATTTAGTTCCAACCCGCCATCTTTAAATATTGACTATTCTAGAACTATCGATCAGCTGATTAGCATAAATCAAACTCGTAATTACAGCTTGCCTGATGGATGGTGTCATGCAAGTAGCATACGATTAACGTTACTTTATCAACGTATTATTATGCCTTTCACTAGCGCTGTGTGTTATCTGTGGCCAAGATGGCGGTCTCATATTTAATGTTCACGCTCGTTTTTTATTAGTTTTAGCTGGTTTAACAAGGTGATATAGCGTTATATGCTGGTAATAGTAAGATTTTGACGTAAACATAAGTTATACATACTGGTTGTGCCCTGAGGTTTTACCTGCCTTACTTCTAGAGCCGCACATGTTCTTACTTTAAATAAAACGTGTCCTTTTTATAAATTTAGACAAAAGCACCTTTAAATGTGATTATACCTATAGTTGAAACTAAAACGTTATAAGGCTTTAAAAACACAGCGGTAGTGCTTAATTAATGCGCCCTAGTAAAAACATCTGTGACATTGAATTTAAATGAATATGAATTTAAATATGAATAAAATTAAGTTAATCTTTGTACTACTGTGTGTCATTGTCAATTCGTAAAGGCTTGAGACATTGTTACCATAAACAATGATTAAGTTGAACAATGTATGTAAATATTCTAGGGACACTTTGTCCGTTCTAAGTTAGCCTTTTCGACAAATGTCATTCAACGTAAAAATGCGAATTGGGATTTAAAAGAATAAATGCGTGATCGGTAAAAGTAAAAAAAATCCTAATTAAATAATCGATATTAGGTATGCTTTTCACCTTAATCGAAACTGTATTGCACTTCATGGATAATTTGACAACTAACCAAAAACGTCATCTTAGAACGGACAGAGGTAACAACACCTATGGAGGTAACTTTTTGAAGAACATTAAACGATAGTTTGTTTTTCTCCATAGGAGAGATATTTCGATCAAATGTAAAAGGGGTTTATTCAAATTTTCTAGTTTTGCTAGTCTAACTAAATAAAACAGAAGTGTGTAAATGTATATTTTTTAAACTACAACATTCTGATATTCCACATCAATTCGATTCGATACGATATTATTATGCTAGGTTGACCACAGATTATAAACAACATTTTCTTATGCCATTCGGATTGCTATTGACAATATTGGCAGCGTACCTTTCACCAGGGGGTCTACTGCCATGTAAAATAGTACCTTTATTTCAGTTGTGTGAGGGTGACAGCGCACTACAAGGCTTAGTTCGGCGTCTTTTTCCCACACTCTTCATATTACTTGAAGAGGTGGTGTTAAGTACTTTGGTATATGTTATCTGTGGTGTCAGTTCAATCGTCTGCAGGCTAGGTGTGGAGAAACTGTGCAATGAGATATTAATGATTTAGTTTGCTAAGTGTAATGTGTGTAAGATTGATTGGTTTTTCCGTTGAACTCGGCTGTCATTTGTTTAATGAGTGGGATACATTGTACAGGCGAAAGTTTGCGTGCTTGTCGCATCTAAGTTTTGATGTGAAATAATTTATTTTGTGACTGTTTCTCGCAGTTTGGCAAATAAATTACTTAAAGAAAACGATTGTCCACAGATATTCTATAAATAACTTCTTTAAGCACAATGTGATGTTTTTTTTTTAAGTTAAACTGACAATACCTAATACAAATCTTCCATAAAACCTTGATGACCTGTCAAACCCCATAAACATTAACAAGCTGGCCATTGATACCCTTAAAATACAAGTATAATTAGTTTTTCGCATGTACACAAATCAAATATAAATACACAGGGGCTTAGCTCTAACGGTTAACTAGGTACTAAACTAAACTACTAAATGATTGATGGGGTAATAAGCCCTTAAGGTTGGCAGCACTCAACGTTGAATAGCTATTAGCACCAGTTGACACTTCTATTAGGCAAAGCTCTATAAATTAAGCGCAATTTGCGATATTTATCTTATAATTATAAACATAAAGGGTCACGTTTTAGTTTGTTAACGGCGTCGAATAAGAGCGCGAATAAATTGCGGTTCATTAAAATATTTGTGGCGCTCGTAATGGCCGCTAATTGAACAGTGTTGCCGTTTAATAAATTAAGTAGAATTCAGGGAATTATGTGCTTTTGTTTGCCTTTAAGAATTATATTATATTCGGTGTTGTACTTTTGCTGTTGTTTGTGCAAAGTAAAAATGGCTGCATTTAAGTTTTTTATGTGATTCACCACAAAAGTCATGGCATTCGAGGTGTTCTAATTTAATAATAACTTTTGGAGTTTCGAAATATTATCTAGAAAAACTTTAGTTTTTAATTTTTATTATTTTATCAAAAGGCTTCTGTTTCTCCTAATCGGCGGTCTGCTGGAAGATTTTTTTTTATTTTAGCAATAAGCAGTACCTTTGTACATGACTATTAGAATGATGTGTCATCTGAAAACTTGTGTGTACATAAATAGTAAATAAATAAATAAAACTCTACGAAAGTTTTCTGGGAAAGTAATTTATTTAATACTTCAAAAGAAATTATGATGATTATTAAAAAATGAAAATAGCTTTTGCCGTGAACTGAAAATGGATAATGTATTGTTATTTTTATAGATTGAATTATTATTCTACGAAATCATTAGAAGTTGTTAATTATTAGTAAAGGACAAGCGTATGGAAACAAGTTAAACATTTGTCTGAAGTTTCTTGAAGTATCGCCAAATAATTGGCTGAATTAAAGAATGCTGTCCTGCCTTTGTGCTCAGGGCCCCGATTATGCTATTTTACAATGGCCGATGAATGAATGGCAATTGAATTAAATTTGAAATTATTCATTTTCTCTTAAGAATTTTGCCAATACAATAATTGGAACTCAATTGTATTTAACCTTGAGTTTTGCGTCCAACACTGAATTTCCAATTATTGTGTAGAAAAATGCTTAAAAGAAAACGAAAATTGCTATTTTAAGCCAAATTTCATTCATTCATCGGCCATTTTAAATAGCAGAATTGGGGACCTGGATAAAATGAAAAAAAAAACTCTCGAAAAACTTTGTCAGACCATCGCATATTTTACCTACTAAAAAAATTCGTACGAATTAAATTATTAAGTTAGTTCTAAATATCGTTTTAAGCCGTAAAGTTGTAGTAATTTGATTATTATCATTTAGGCCGTGTACCAGCAGGCTGTATAAGGATTACTTTGGCCTCATTTTTTTATCGTTATCGCGTTGGCGGGAGATTTCGTGCGCACAGATAATGAACTGTCACAGTTGGCGGCTGGCGCCATCTTATTGAAATGTGCCAGTAATTGCCAAGTATAGCCTACACTGTGTAGGTACATATAATCAGGCAATTAATTAAATATATTAAAAATTTATTAAAATCATTTTTTTCTATTCAAATTCATTTTTTCTAATTTAGAAATACGAATTATGATTCAATTTCCAACTTATTTGAATTGGTAACTACGAAGGAACAAATATTTTTCTCTTTTATTTACAATCTATTTATATTTTCTATAGAATATAACATTCCACAATTTTCACACAACGCCATCTAGTCTCAAACTAAGCAGAGCTTGTATTATGAGTACTAGACAACTGATAAACATACTTATATATTTCTAAATACATACATAATAGAGATAAATTACACCCAGACACAGAACAAATGATCGTGCTCATCACATAAACATTTGTCCTAGG
Organism: Trichoplusia ni; assembly: GCF_003590095.1. Classification (NCBI taxonomy): domain Eukaryota; kingdom Metazoa; phylum Arthropoda; class Insecta; order Lepidoptera; family Noctuidae; genus Trichoplusia; species Trichoplusia ni. The sequence continues at coordinate 2,847,071 of NC_039501.1, forward strand.
TGGGAATCGATCCCACGACCAGGTATAGCAGTCAGGGTCACTAGCCACTAGACCAACAGGCCCGTTATAAATATAGACTGTTATTTGGTTTTTAATTCTTTGAGGGAGTTTGTAAAAAGTATTAATGTTAGTTATATGGATTTTGCTGTCTGATTAAAAAGAATAAGTAGCTAAAACTGGGTTCCTTATCATCACAAACAAACATTGTGAAAAATTGTCTTGTTAATTTTTTCATATACCTACGTCACAAAATGTTAATAATGGTCTTGACCAATGCGTAATAGTTTCGCAAACGTGCGATAGCCAAATTGTTGAATGTGTATTAGGGTTAATGCTATCTAAACTACTCTTGTTAATATTTCTAAACAAATGTTGAATATTTGGTGTTACGCTGGCATGGCCGGGTGAAAATATTAGGTACTAGCTGTTGCCCGCGACTTCGTCCGCGTGGTTAGAAGATATAAGTTGTGAGTTATATCTACCCTGTTTTTTCCACATTTTCCATTGTACCTTCGCTCCTATAAGTCGCAGCGTGATGGTTTATAGCCTAAAACCTTCCTCGAAGAATGGTCTATTCAACACAAAAATAATTTTTCAATTTGAACCAGTAGTTCCTGAGATTAGCGCGTTCAAACAAACAAACATTCTCTTCAGCTTTATAAATTAGTATAGATGAAAAAACTCTGTATATTATGTTGTAGTTATCTAGATGAAATCGATTTCTAAATCGCGTGAGTGAAAATGTGCTGGCAATTATAATAGAATTAATATTAAAAAGAATAAGGTAGGGTGGATATCATAAAAGTAATAATAGAAAAAAATGAGGTAAAGTTCCTAACAATGAGTTCTTCATTGTTAGGAACTTTAAAAAAAATAACACATGTTCTTTGTTCGAAATTATTTGTGACGTAATCTAAGCCAATCAAACAACACTTTTATCTACAAAATTATTCATACCATATGCCGTCGGTAAACTGTTTAACCATGTAATCGTTTTGTTATCTGATTCAACGAGTCGGTTTTGTGAGCCGAGCATCCGATCTGTCTTCTCTTTCTCAGACGGGAACAAAAGAGGATTGCTCTGCTTTTGTCGCTCACCTAGAAGTACAGATGAGGGGTGTCTCTGAAAACCAGAAATTCATAGCGCAAAAACTAATCTCTGACGTCATGTTCCTAGCAAGGACTAATCGCCTAAACTTCAATTCTTCAGTCCATCTTGATAACTCTGAGGAGAATGTTACTTCGACAGCTGTTCCCATATTAAAACCTTCTAAAAAAGACAGTAGTATATTTTTTTTTATGTATGAATTCAAATACAGAATGTATAACCTGGTGTTAGAGTTAGAGGATTAAAAAACCCGAAGCAGTTTCTTCGGCTCCTTTTTATTTAATAAATTGCAATAATATTATTTTAAGATGTAGTAAGTGAAGCTGTATCAGAATTAAATTTGTAATTATATAATTGAGATTTAGAGTAAATTATGTAAAGAAATTGATATGGATTTGAAAATAAATTGTTTTCTTAAACTATTAGGCTATAAGACTGGCCTGTTGGTCTAGTGGTTAGTGACCCTGACTGCTATACCGGAGGTCGTGGGTTCGATTCCCACCCAGGACAAATGTTTGTGTGATGAGCACGATCATTTGTTCTGTGTCTGGGTGTAATTTATCTATATTATGTTTGTATTTAGAAATATATAAGTATGTTTATCAGTCGCCTAGTACTCATAATACAAGCTCTGCTAGTTTGAGACTAGATGGCGTTGTGTGAAAGTTGTGGAATATTTATTTAATTTAATTTATTTTATTTAATTTATTTTCTTATCAGTTTACACCGAGTTCAATAGGATTTATATTGCGGTCGTCCTTAAATGTATATTATAGAACAAAATTATCTCACTAATAATTGATTTTTTGGATGTTTGTTCCTCTTTCACGCAAAAATGACTGAACGGATTTAGACGAAAATTGGTACACAGATAGTTTATAATCAGGACTAAAGCATAGGATAGCTTTTATCCCGATTTTATGTCATTTTCTACCTTTAACTAAAACAAACAGCCGACGCCACAAACAGCCAGTAAAATGACAATGCGCTGTGATTATCATAAATTAATCATTACGTTACGTTCATATTTACATCTCTAGCATTTGCATGCAATGAGAATATATTGTTTGTTATTGTATTCTTATATGGCGATCGGTGACTAAGTAAGCCAAGCGTTAATGAAACTGCACTCTAAGGACTGGTCTTAAAACTTTTGAAACGGATTCTTAAGCATTACTTAACTTAACCAACGTTTTTTATAACCTGAAAGATTTTTTTGAAAAATATACTTGTTTTTTATGTAATTTATTATTGTAATTGTTGTTCATTTTGTTTTTATTTATATTAATACTTTAATGCTTTAATGCTTATTAAGTAATTTAATGTCTATTTACTAATTTTCGAATGCTAGTTATGGCAAAATATGTAGAAACTGTGCGTCCCTATATACATCTGTCTGTATCCATATTTCACGAAATAAAGGTTTGGATTTAAATTTGAATTTTCTTTAAAAAGATTGTATAGGTCGTCACGCTGATCCACTCTGCGCGACGTATCGCGGGTTCGATCCGCTCGTATGATAAGCATTTGTGTGACCCACGAATGTTCGTTTTCGGGCTGGGAGTACTTTTTTCAAATAAAGTATCAATGAACGCGCTTGTAATCTATACTTAATATATAAAGCTGAAGAGTTTGTTTGTTTGTTTGAACGCGCTTATCATAGGAACAACTGGTCCTAATTGAAAAAATATTTTTGTGTTGTATAGACCATTCATCGATGAAGGTTTTAAGCTGTACACCATCACGCTGCGACTAATAGGAGCGAAGATACAATGGAAAATGTGCAAAAAAAACAGAGCATTAATCATAACTTATATCTCTTAACTACGCGAACGAAGTCGCGGGCAACAGCTAGTTTGAAATAATTTTATAGGAGATCTGTTGGGTATCCTACTCTGCGTTCACCGATTCGTGGTCTCCTTTCAAGGACTTTCCTGCTCCATTTCCATATTCCTAACTTACAAATATGTCTCTCTAAATCAGACAATGTGATTTAACCGACTTTTTCAGAAGTGGAAATCTATAAGAAGCCATTTGTGAACTCAGTTCGGTATTATAAATGTACGAACGACTATCACAGCACCAAATCAGTTTTTAGGATTCTGTCCCCAATCCAATATAAAGTGTACAATGACAATATGGCTTCCAATTATAGATGCTCTGTTTGATATCGCCTTAATAAGTCGATGGTACGGTCAACAGCGAAAGTTGCTAAACTAAAACCGAAGAGGAAAATAAGGAACACCACTTCTTGCAGCTGTGGAAGTGAGATGGTGCTCTACGAAGTGTATACTGGCATCTATTTTCTTTGCTCTTCCGGCTCCTTCCGCTTTGGGTTGACCGGAAGGGAGTGTCAGACTTCTGTCGTCTAAAACACATCCATGGTCCTTCCTTTGCCCTTCGTGTACCATAGCTATGGTAACTTTTTCGGACAACCCCGCTTCAGACTGCCATCCTGCATATAGAAGTGTAAAAGTCTTGTTTTAAGTGGAAGGGACTCCAAGGATTCCAGACCAAAAAAATGACAAATAAATTATGTCGTCGAGAATGTGTTTTAAGCTAATATTTAATAGAATTATGGTCTTAGATCTTATTTTTTATTTTTTTATGGTATCTTTTTTTCTTATGAATAATTAATAGATAATTCTAGGTACTGCAAAAAAGAGAGATTGCGTTATGATATAAAAAGACTGTCTGACTGACTGGCTTGCACAATTACAACAATATTTCTTTAAGTCGTCTTAGTTAGCCCCCCCGAACAACGAAACAATTTATTTATTTGTTAACAATAATATATTTAAATCTTACTGTTGACTGTACTTACCAAACTTGATCTTAAAGTGAACCCTTTTGTCCTAGACTCCTAATTCTATATAAGCCGAAGTAGGTCAGGTAGGTGGATACAAAAACACGTGTTCCTATTGGTTAAGATATTGTAGACTATCATTTCTAAGCTAATTAGTCTAGTTTAACTGCTAAACTAGAAAACTAGATGTAATAGAGAAAATTATATAAGAAACTTTATAGATGGTCCTATTGAGGCTCCTTACCCAGGTAATGCTTTACGAATAGGTTTTACTTCGTGTGCCTAAATGTCGTCTATAGCTGCAAAAATATAACCCTCCTTAAACGAAGTCAGGTTAAGGTAGCCCATGTATCAATCCAAGGGGTCAGCTACCTCAAAACCAAATTTCCTGAATTTGAGAACGCCCTGTACTCAAATAGAAATGCTCGTAGAGATTCTTATGAAAAAGCAGTACTAATTGCTATTACCCCTTGTAAATATTTTTACGATTTGTCTGTTTATTGGCCTCTGTCTGTACATTAACTAATAAATAAATAAACAACTTTATTCCTTGTCTGGGTTTTCTCTTTGTATGCGTGATGCCATGCAGTAAATATCCTTATTAGCTCTTAAATTGACGAGAGTTCAACGCAATAATGAACATACGAAAGACAAAGCTAAATAAAATGTTCAGGCGCAGTGAATGTCACTCTTAAAGGTGATACCATCTCGTCATGGTATAAATCATAAAGCCCCATAATTCAGGGACCGCCCAGAACGCAGCAATAACTGGCAACACTGCGGTCCTTAATTTTTACGAGTGGCAACACTTTGACGCGCCGCGCGATTTGCATAAAACCTCATTTTATGCTGATCTAACTTGAATGTCGGATTGTAAGTATCAGGTTGGTTGTGTTATATCTGGGTCTGCTGAGGTTATGGTAAAAATAATAATATATCTTCTTAAGTAGGTTCTTAGTTTAAGACAGGTGTATTGATTTTTTGTTCGGAAGTTACTTAGTTTTTTGAGTTATTATTTCTAAGTACGGAAACTTAAAATAGAAATTACTGACCCAAACTTAGCGAAAAATTTATGGGACCAAATAACAGAAAGCATCAACAGAATCGATTCATACTGAGCGAAGTTCTGAGGTAACAAACATTGGAATCTTTACAAAGATCAGATCGCTCTTTATATAGATATCGCACGAATTTGTCAAATATTGTCAAACAAATCTGAACATAGCCGACAATTTGACTGCACGGATAGCCGAGTGGTTGAGGCCACCACGCCAAAACCACTGTGCGTGTCGTGTCGCGGGTTCGATCCCCGCGTAGGACAAGTATTTGTGTGATGCACAAATGCTTGATCTAAGTCTGGGTGTCATTGTGCACGTGATTTGTATGTTTGTAAAACCCCCCGCGACACAAGGATTAAACTCCTTACCGCGGGAGTCGTTTAAAAAAAAAACCTGACCTACGAAGAAACGTCAATTGATCCTAAACTCCTGTTGAAATGTTAATATGAAAAGTTATTTTAACATTGTTTTAAATGGAAATTGAAACAAAAATAAATCTACAAACGTAATACATAAGAAATGCAAACAAACATGAAATTCCATTTGAGTTTCATGGAAGTGTTGTGAATGTTATTTTGTGTTTCCGTTCTTCTAATATTTTTCCAGGAATTGTATTTTATGGTATGCAGTCATGGATGGAATGCAATTTATTTAGCATTCCTAATGTGTTAGTTAATTTTAGAAGTCAAAAGTGAACATATACTTCAATGTAATACCAGCCTACTGCTATCCCAATACGGGCACAAACTTCACCCCCTTATCGGGAAGATTTAATCATTGATAGGCAAGCTAGCAATTTAGATAGATAGAAAAAAAACAGTGAATACAGGTTTAAAATTCCTTTAGTTGTTTATATTTTGGAGCTAACAATACTTATCTTTCAAAATTAGTTCGGTCCGGAGCCAATAATAAAACAATACGTTTACGTTTTTCTGTATTTCCGCTTCAATACCATGGCTTCCTAATACATCTTTTAATGAGACTCATAGCGGCGTAGAGCGACTTTTCTCTTACTTCTTTAAAATGGTGACTGGCGGTAGACACCTTTTTTTTTTGGTAAGTCGGGGGAATCCTCATGGACACACACTCCCTCGGGGGAGGAAATGGGTAGTGTCAGACTTTTACTGACTTAACCTGAACCGCCGTGCTACGTCATCCGCGTTTTAGTGTCGGTGTATGGCAATGCGTTGCAATCCTTCATACTGGCGGTAGACCCCCAGTTCTATTCGGCTCTGGTAAACTTGACGTGTCCACAACCCTTTAAGGTACCAGTAAGGCAAGCCAGTGTTGTGCGTTCTCAAACATTATTGCTAAAGTTTTCGCTATGCTATGAATTATGTTTGGCATTGCATGCCTAACGAAGGGTGAAAGGGTTTCGTGGGGTTTTATTTAAATTCTGCGTCCTTTGTTAATAACGTATATACCTAATTACTATTTGTAAATGATAATATTTATTTTAAAAGATTTCTTGTGCTTTTGAAGTAATATTCGTACAGTTGTCGAAGAGAGATGGCACTCTACAATTTGTAAAGCTCTCACGCTTCCACAATTAAGACTTGGTTTTAGATCCGTCGGTTCGCAATGGGATTTAAAAAGTACCACCATTATCGGTGACATGTAATATATGTAGATGACAAGTTTTTTTACAGCTCTGCCCTCAAGTTTTGAAAACGGAATCCTATTATTGAGGGTCCGCTACTGTCGTCTGTATCTCTTTTTGTCTGACACCATTCTGTATCGCATGAACCACGGCTCATGAGATGCAGGCAGGCAGTCAGGCTAGGTGAATGAAACACTCTCAGGTGATGTAGTTCTGCTTCTATAATAACAAACATTAAAAATAAATATCGACGTTAAGCAACGCTTGTCACGGTCGTAAATTCGGAGATAGGTGACAAATAAATTTCGCTCGATTATTTGTTTTATTTTTACCCAGCAACAGACAACAACAACTTATTAAATGTGTTTGGTTGTTTTAAGAATCTGATTATGTTAGCGTTTGTTATTAATGTTATTATCATCAAATTTATTTCATAAATAGTTGTTCAATTAGTAAATCCTAGGAAGAATAAACTTAAAAAAAAATCACAAATTAAAAAATTAACACAAGTTAATTACTGACAACGAAATTAAATGTTAATTGTAATTACACGCGTTAACTGTTAATTAATTGTGGATTAAACTTGTTTATCTCACACATTTAATAATGAAACAAGAATTCTTTTCTTGGATGATTCGCCTGACATGTATTCACGTTTGTAAGTTTTTTTGATTTGCATATTTTCGTTTAAAGACTAAGGGTTTGTGAACTACTGATTGATGATGCCATGTAATATTCCTATTTATTTTATTATAAAAAAAAAAATATGTCCTTGCTTTTTTGCACCACAATTATATTATGGAAAGCATTTTATGGATTGCTAAATGTTGGTATGTAATAAGTCAACATACTTATGATACACCAACATTTTGTAATTATTTAACAATTAGTTATAGCTGCAAAATAATACCTCAGTAGCCTAGCCTAGGTGTTGGTTGTTAATCCAAGGTAACAGCCAACTCTAACCAAGAACTCAATAAGAAATTCAATTTCATCGAAATCGTTACAGCAGTTTGAGCGAACAGATGACAAACATACACACACTTCCACATTTTTAATATTAGTGTAACAATTCATAAATGCGTATAATTAAATATACACCATATAATAATATGCAAATATTCTGTATTCTTGTCATGTGTACCATAGCAGTCTGCTTTCTGCATACAAATATCTCCTGCGCACATAGACATGGACATACGACTTCCTAACGCAAGACTGTTAAACACAATGTGAGAGAGCGAGACAACGCGATGCATGGCGTAGAGCAGCATCCCGCTCACACAACTCCAATAACATTACTTTAAAAAGTGGTGCTTGGTATTAGGTCTTCAGGGAAAAGGCTTCCACCAGGATACCGCAGGGGAATCGATTTCACTCTTGTTTGCTTTTCGAAAGTGAGGTTATGTCTGTCATGTTGCGTTAGCCCCTTGTGGGCAGATGACGAATGACAGCCAGGGGTGTTAAACCTTGTTTTTAGTTAGACTATTTGTTCCGCCTACGATGTTTCAGTTACATTTCGTTCGAAGCTTGTTTTGTACAAATTGGGTATTTTCTACCGATTCAAGAAGGTTTTCAATTGGTCGTTTTTTATGTTTGTAACCTCAGAACTTCGGACTGGATGAACCGATTTTGTTGATACTTTTTGCATTTTATGTGGAATATATTTATGTCTTTTGGTCTCATAAATTTCATCAAATTTGACTTAGTAGATTTAATTTTAATTCGGTTGTATTTTTTTGTTGCTAAAAAAATATTATTTTACAACTAGCTGTTGCCCGCGACTTCGTCCACGTGGTTAGAATTTTCCCCGTTTTTTCCACATTTTCTATTGTATCTTCGCTCCTGTTAGTCGCAGCGTGATGTCATATAACCTATAGCCTTTCTTGATAAATGGTCTATTCAACACAAAAATATTTTTTCAATTCGAACCGGTAGTTCCTGAGATTAGCGCGTTCAAAGAAACAAACAAACTCTTCAGCTTTATATATTAGTATAGATTTGAGTACTTTTAATCTTCTTAACTTTTAAATGATATAATAAAATAATAAATACGTATAACATTTTTTTTTAATCTGTCTGGCGGATTAAACAGATTTTTTTGTCAAATACCCTATTGGTCGTTCAATGTTACCGGGGAGAGAGGTTTAAAAGGAGCTCGAGGCTAAGCTATAACCGCATAAGTGAATCGAACTGGAGTCAGTAATGTAACGTTTTAAAAGTGCTTGAGAAACGGCCTATTTGAAATAAAACCTTTTGATTTTTATTACAGGTTCTGCTACAACGCGGTTGGTCCGTAGATAGGTGACTCCGTAGATCTTCGTCATAACGAGATCCTCCGTGTTTCGGAAGGCACGTTAAATTGTGGGTCGCGGCTGTTATTCATACATCTTTGACAGTCGTTACAGGTAGTCAGAAGCTTGCAAAGCCTGACAACCAGTCTAACCAAGGGATATCGTGTTGCTCAGGTAACTGGGTTGAGGAGGTCAGATAGGCAGTCGCTCCTTGTAAAACAGTGGTACTTAGCTGAAACCGGTTAGACCCCAACATAGTTGGGAAAAGGCTAGTTCGATGATGATGGTCGTTCAAAGTAAACAAGTAATCTGCAATATCATCCACTTATCTATTTCGTTAACATGCTCATTAAAACATTATCATTCGGTAATTTCAGGAATTTCCTTTGAATGTATGTATATCTGCAGAAACTGGGTCACAGAGCGCACACATTAATACCGGATGTGACGTAGCATGCTATTTCCTAATGAATCAAGATAGCTTCTAATTTGTTTAAAGAAATAAGCTAACACACCTTTTGCATTATGAGAAAATGAAGGAATGTTTAGTGTTTCTCTCATTTTAATTATGCTTCTTATTTTAATGTAAATGTAACTTAATTATGTGTATTTTTTCTCCTTTTGCAAAAAAATACTTCTGAAATTGTAATAAATTAATTTTATATTTCCTGAAAATTTCAGTTTACGCATAAAATATGGAACTTCGAAAGTTTGCTTAAATAATATTTCTATGTATATGTACCTATATGTAATTACCATAGAGTATTATGTCGAATTAGGTACTCTATAGTTTATGGCATATGCATAGATAAAGGCTGAAACCAAATCGATTTTTTAAAGATTTGATATGTAAGCTCGGGCGAAATGTGTTTTTTGTGCATCTCGAGATTAGGTACTTAACATAAATAAATACGATGAGGTCATTTGCTAAATACGCAAGGCGTGGGAAAAACACTTGGTACAGTACAGTAAGAAACAATCCATTTAACACTTATTAACATTTCCTTATGGTAATGGAGTAAGGTTTATTATTGAATAATTTTTTGTAATGACGTGTGGTTGAGTGTACGCCGTCGACTGATAAATATGTACATTACAATAATGATCTTGCAACCGTATGGAATTGAAACTGCCTGATTATTAAGTCGTAATTTATTATAAAGATTTCCACTCCATGCATGAATGAAGTGATGACTCTAATTCTGAGGCGCCGTTGTCTTTCCGACTGTCTCTCAGTCCGTCGGTCTGTCATAGCTGGCCAGTTGAAATTCTAATGCAGCAGAAAAATATATTTTTATGATAACAACTTCTAAGTATTTGTAGAAACGACTCCGGAGGTAAGGAATTTACTCCCCGTGTCGCGGGGGTTTTACAAACATACAAATCACGTGCACAAAGACACCCAGACTCAGAACAAGTGTTAATAGATCAAACAAAGCATTTGTTTCTGTCCTACGCGGAGATCGAACCCGCTACACGTCGCGAACTGTGGGTTTGACGTGATAACCTCAACCACTCGGCTATCCGGGCAGTCAAATTTAAGGGTTGGTATCTACAAACTTATTACTGGTAACTGTAGGTATGTAGCTAATCCGTGTCGCATTAACTAACCTCTGGACCTCGAATTTTTAGTAGACTTCTGTTATAGTATTTTAAAACATCGACTGGAGAAGGGAGCGAACAACTTTTTTATGACTTGTGAAAAATTAAAAGACTCAAAATGTACCTACCTATTTCTAGTTATTTAATGTGAATTTACCAGAGAGCCTCTTTTAGAGAGATTGTAAGAACAAGTTAAAATTGCTTTGCCACAACACAATGTAGTAAACATACGTTCTTAGCCGGAAGTTTTGTTGCAACATTTTGCCCAGATTCTTACACAGGATGGGTCAAATGACAACAGTCGATGTCTTGTTTACACGATATCAAAGTGTATGGTACTACCCATTGTACAATAATAGTATTTGTAAAACGAATCAATAGTTCGGTTCTCCTGTCTTCCGCTTAAAAATGTCTTAAGATTTCAGATTTAATTGTAAAGAAAGGATGATTTGAAGTCGTTTAATGAAGCTTTTATTTTTGAATGTGGGTGAAAAGTAGATGTCTTTATAGCTTAATATTTCTGAGGTAGATGCCTCTGTATAGCATTTCAACTTGCGTAGATGGATAAAGGATTGAAAAACAACGTTTTATCATGATATGAATATTCATAATATTCATAAACAACATCCACAATTTAATTCGATTTTTCTGCTCGTTAATACAATACATATTTAGAAAACTATTTTCTAAGTCAAAAAATAAACATCCACCATCAAAAGCGAAACTTTTAATTTACACAAGAATTGCTACCAAACTTTTACTTTAAATAGAATTTATCTGAGGACAGTTCAGGTACAAATAGCGTGTGATGCCGTGATTCTGAAATGAAACTACAACCCCACGACCCTACATCCCAGGGGAGTCGTAAAAGAAACATTCATTAACTTACAAGATGGATAGCACATCTAATATTAAAAAGGGCCAAAAATCTCCGAGCTAGGGGCCTATTCTTTTTTTAAGAGGTAGTAATACGTACCCAGAAAGATTGCCATTCTGCAAGTGAGGGTTAAAGTTGTTGGTTTTAATCTATACTAATATTATTAAGAGGAAATATTTGATTGTTTGCTTGACACGAATAGGGTTCGAAACTACTGGTCCGATTTGAAAAATTCTTTCACTGTTGAGAAGCTACATTATCTTCGCTGAACATAGGCATAATTTATTCCAAAAATATTAGGGTTCCGTAAGAAAATTGCGATACAATATCGCAATTTGTCACCCAAGGTGTCATAACTTATATCTTCCAACCACGCGGACGAAGTCGCGGGCAACTGCTAGTTAGTTATAAATGGCGAGGTTAGTTAAGGTCCATTAGGGTTGATGCCTGCCAGGCTAGCGGTATGGTCTGAAGGCTTTACCGTAGCCCCGGTACACAAAAGGCAAAAGAAGGAGAAAAAAAGTCGAAAGACACTACATTTGTTTACTCATGATGAAAACGCATCATTATCTGGACTTGAAAAGAGGCTATGACCCCTAAGTTTGTTTCTAAGTGTAACTAATTAGAAAATGTCGACTGCTACCAGTCTAAAAAAAATCATCTAAAAGTCATACATACATATTTATCCTATTTGAACAGCCAACTATTTAATGTTAAAGCAGTTTTAATCCAACAGACCTAAGTCCTAGGTTCTGTAACTTAACAAACAAACAGATCGCAACAAACCCAGTTAAGTCTTAACCACAAAGCAACAAGTTACCAGATTAATTACATCGTCGGTCTGAACAAAGAAGACGGAAGATGTGAGCACAAAGGGACAAAAAACAACATTCCTAGTACTAATGTACTGAATAACTTACTCGTTACGGAGGCTTTAAGAATTAATTACTCATCAACGTTGGTCGACACTTGTTTTGTGACGGAGTTAGTTTTTGTGAGATATTCATTTGGTGGATATAGAAATGTAAGACTTTAGTAATGATCGTTTTTTTTTGTTTTACGACGCCTGCTCTTAGGAATTTAATCCTTGAGTCGTGGAATGTGTCGAATATATTTAAGTCTCATCGAAAGACTCGGAAAAAGCATTCGTGGATAGCACAAATGCTTGTCCTATGCCAGGATCGAACCTGGGACGCGTCGCGTAGTTTGGGGTTCACGTGAACTGTACCGATTCGATCCGTGCAGTTTTTTTTAATATTTTCTATTGTTTATGATTGTCTATGTTGTCTTAATATCATGTATTCATAAATGAATTATAAAAATGTAGGTGTGGAAGGTAATTTTGTGTATTATATTTTTTGTGAATAATTATTTTAACAGATTTTATTATTTGTTTGCAGGTAATATGGACAGCTGTTTTGATGGATTATACTGGATGAGTACCTAATAAATATGTAAGACTAGAATCAAGAGATAGCCTAGATTCGTTCATCCTTGGTCAATATTTATTCTATTTACGTTAACAAAATAGCACCAGTCAATAGTCATCACCATCGAGAGATTACTTTCTTCAAGAATCAAACTTCGATACAGTTGTACATCGAATAAATCAGGTTTCGAAGCTATCTCTATCTTTTTTAAGGGCTCTGACTGGCTTCAAACTATTATTATTGTATTTTTCTTAAGTATCGCTCAATGTTAAGCATTTACTTTAAACTTTAATTGATTAAAGTTTAATTTAAGCTAAAAATTGACTAAGACTGGATCATGGTATCATCCTAATTATAACACACTCCTAATTAGCACACAATAGAATCAATAATTTTAATAGATGTTTTAGAAAACAAAAAAAGTTAATTTAAAAAAATAACATAGTTTACTTATCTTTTATTAAAAAAAGGTTATAATTTCAGTCAACTAATTTTAAATGTTTCGAATACACTCATCATTAGGTATTTCAATAATTTTGTAATAATTTTTTCCCTATCTCTCTTAGCGCATGATTAGTACAAAATTTAACTTGATCATATTTTTTTTTCTGTAATCATAACAAATTACGTCATACAATGGACGCGTTCAGAGTTTAGTAACGCGTTCCTATTAGACATGTTAACACTACCAACATTAATTGGTGCGTTCAGTTTTGGCGCCAAGTGTCAGACAAGTGCTCATTACATTTCATACTTAACTGTTTATTTTGAGAAAGCTTTTATGGTAGAAAATAATCCGTACTAATATTACACTTGCAAAAGTATATCTGTCTGTCTGTCTCGGTTTCACGACGTAACTACTAAACCGATTGTAATGAAATTTGTTACACAGATAGTTTAGACCCTTTAAAGCGACATAGGCTAGTTAAACTGTAAAAACCGGAGTAATGGGGGTGAAAGTTTATGTAAGAATTCCTTTTGGAATTGACTACGACTTTGAAATTTTGCTTAAAGTCGCGGGCTACTCGCACTGTTTGCTGTGTGTGGATGTTTCTTATAAATACAATTCACGTATTCACATGACACAGAAATGGAGTTTTAAAAGTATAGGGTTGCCCCATTGCGGGGAACGGACTTATATCACGTCCTGTGTCGTAGGTATTGGCCACTACTGCTAAACGAATTTTTCATGAGTTTATATTTTCGAAAAGAGATTCGTTTTTAAGATTTAAGGGTCACCATTTTATGTAAATTTGCAAAGGTTAATAATATCTAATCTAATGGTGTTTATAAACCTTTTTTAGTCTATGCCCACGTAATGTTATATATACGCTTTAGTCCATAGACATCCATTTTAGTTTCAAACTTTTATTTGATTAATGATTATTGCTTATTCAAATTATCATAAATCAATCAACATGCAGTTTTATTTAATTAATAGTTCTGCTCTAGAACATGGCTCTTTGAAATAAGCGACAATCATTCGTCATCTTGTATCTATCACTGCAATAAAAACCGTCTAATTTGATTTAATATTTTAAGGTTATATTTTGTTACTACACCGTTAATTCCTTACTTTAATGAGACACATATTCTTAACACATTCAAATCCTTGGAAATGTATTAACAGTTTAACGCTCCATGCAAGTATAATTAATGGTGATTAACGAAAATACACCGTCGCGACCAACGGATTCTGCGTTATTTGGGTGCGTTGGGGCGGCCATGTTCTAACTATATCATCGGAATTCTTGTTTTGAATTTAGAATCGACGCCGATTGACAGATGTCACAAATGTTTCGGTATATTAGTGTTAAGGAGTTTACACGTATTTTTCTGTATTGGAAATAGTTGTGAAGCATTATGCGTTATGATTGATTTCAAGAAAATTACTTGAACTCGTTAACTAGTGTTAAGTACGAAGTAACGAAGAAAACTGTCTAAAATGTTTTGAGGAACTGCAAGTCTTCGGTATAACGTTTAAGCACTAGAAACTTTGTGGTTGTATTATTTTTAGTTGAGACAATTTAGACCAGCAATAAATTTTAGAAATTTTATTGAAAATTATTATTTAATTGTAACTTTTGTTAAACTAATACAAACTCAAAAGATTGTGTGTTTATTTGTTACTTCTACATGCTAAAACTGCTGAACCAATTAAGATAAAATATGTGTAAAATTACTTCTGAAATTTTCTGATTCACACATAGGCCAGTCTCATCTCCAAGTAACACCGCGAGGATAAGCTAGATTTTTTCTTTTCGAATTAAAAAAGAATATTTACTTTAGCTTAGCTCACTGTCCGTTACTTTAGTCGTACATTCCATTGAAGTCTATTCTCATAGTTTATTGACATAACACGCGTGTATTATATAAACACTGTCATCGCTCGCCGTTGTCATGGCAACGCCGCTAGAAAGGTAAGCTGTGATTGTTTGTATAACGCTACGGATTTGGACTGCATGTTTACATACTTTTTGGATTATTAAATAGTGAAGGGATGGGATATAAATAAGAAATTATTATCGATAGTTTATTTTTTAAATTTCACTGCTGCTTGCATATAATATACCAATACTTTCCATACCTACCTGTTGCTCTACAAATAAAACATTTGATTTTTAGTTTTTTTTTAATCTTTATAAAATTACGAGTTGTTTAGATATTCCTCTTTTAAAGGTCAGAAAAGTCAATTTCAATTTAGGGGAATTTTTAACACGTATCATTTAAAACAAATAACAAAATATCTTGCTACATTTCCGATAAATTCAAGTATTAATACAAAAATGTAAAGAATCTTGTATAATGGCGAAACAACATCAAAAATGCATAATTCTTGCGATTAAAACAGTACTGATGACACTCTTGCGTTATTCACAGCTCTCTAACTAGGCCGAGCTTATGAACTTCGTAAATTTATTGACAGTTATTTTACCATTCATTATTAAAAGCTTTTAAGAACCTTTCATATTTGGTATGTCATTGATAAAGATGATGAATGTGATCAAAATGCCTTTAAATAAAAGTATTATTTGCGGAAATACTCTATCGGATTTGAGGTTACCTAAATTCCAGTGTTTATAGTTAATAATACTGCTCTCTCGGTTGCTACGGCAACAAGAAAGTAAACAATGACTACGAGTTGTTTTAACTTTTAATTATATTAGTCAAGCATGTTTCAGAGTTTTAAAGAGAAGAGAGAATAAGTTTTATTATTTCATTAGAGATCAGATCATACGAAAATTATACAAGTATATTTTTAACTCAATTGTGGTTAGGCTTCAGGATTCTGCTGTTTCGAAATTTTCTCTATTTAATAAAATAGACTTTCGAATATTATGCCTTATGACTCCGAAAATTTTGCTCTAATAATCGATCGAATCGATTGAACCAAACAAAACAACACAAATTTTATTACATTTGTATGTTTATAGGTAAGAATTGTGTCAGTTTTGAGATTCCGTATCCAAAACAACGGTTCGTCCTTCACCAGCATGTATGAATCTCATGAACAGTTATAGCTAAACAGATGAAATTGTCACAGATGAATTACATATTGTTGCCGCTATAACAACAAATAATAAAAATATTGTCTGAATAACCTATGTCACAAGTCCGACTAGTACTTGACCGGTCGTATTCCCTTATTAGTCACGGTTCTCTTACAAGCTTTACAGAAGTTAATCGCAGTTAAATACACATTCCTGAACAGTTACTCTGGCTATGGAGCTCGCTTATCTTGATGACCGGCGTTAAGGCCTGCTACCGATATTATTCTTAACTTATAACCTACTTTGTTTAAACTCATGTCAAGACATGTTATGATACATTGTAGTGTTTATAGTTTGCAATGCAATATAAAGAAATAAGACATTCCCCTCGAAAATCTTAACTAAGTTTGCCTGATATACACAGCTTCAACAGTGTATCGAGTCTATATAGCAGTAAATACATAAATTGATAACTGCCTGATTTCAAAAAATAATATTACTAAACTCAGTAGTATATTAATTAGAAAACCACCAACAAATCAGAGCCCCAATTCTGCTATTTAAAATGGCCGATGAATGAACGACAATTAGATTAAATTTGTATTATTATAATAATTAGAAATTCAGTACGGTGTGGAACACACGGCCAATACAATTAATTTACGAATAGTACCAATTTAATCCAATTTTCATTCATGGCCATTGCAAATAGCAGAATTTAGGCCCTGTTTTATAATTTCCTCACTTCTTCATCTTATCTTCGGACAAGTTTTCCCTATCCACACCCGATAAAAAAGAAATTATTGTAACTATGATGAAATATTTCTTAGTGTGAACATTGAAGACACTGACATTATTCTTACTTGCCAAAGGGCGGGCCCTTAACTGGGTCAAATGATGACCCGCGACATTTGTTCGTGTTTATGGCGAAATGTTCTATGCTTTATGATTTGATTCGAATGTCTATTGCATTAAAATTGTATGCCACGAAGATTAACCTAGTATTTTTTGTTTATTGAAGTCTTATCAATTTATCATTTGTGGTGGTAAGGTACTTTGTTCTTTGAAAAAGGAGGTTTTTACTTCTTATGCAAGGTTTAAAAGCGTAGTCCGAAGTACGAAGTTTCAATTTTTTCTTGACAAAATGCTTAGAAGAAAATTAATAGCACCAAATTTAATCCAATTTCCATTTATTTATCGGCCATTGTAAATAATGTATTTCGGGCTCTGTTTTGCATACTTTATACTTACGAACATAAATAACGTTTTTTTTTTAAACTGTATTTAATTCCCAAAATGAAATCGCGGATCAAAATTTTGAAGACCAATTTTCTTTTTCTTTCCTTGGAGAAAGTTATTTCCCGTTATTTCTTACGGGCAGAAGTGATATTTCAAATATTATGACAACGCGTTTCCGTTACCTTTAGCCTAGAGTAGTGATGTAAGATACAAATAGAATCTAATCAAATGCTTTACATAAATCACTTTATCTCTAAGTAATAGACATCTCTTTATAAGTCAAGTGCTCAAAAACTATACGAAAGTGTTCTAAATGTAGTACATGCCTAACGCATCTTATAGTGATGTGGTACTTGTGGAGAAGAGACAGCGCTCTATAAGGTGTAGTGTATTGTCTCTCTCCCACACTACAATTATATTACTTTAGGAGGTGGTAGGAGCAGCCAGTGAGATTATCGTGAACACGTGTGCGCCGGCGCAGGATATTATGACTTCGGCTTTTATTTTATGTACTCCTTGTGCTAGTGATGTGCGTTAGTCGATAGAATGTGATCTAAATTGAATAATATAACGTTATGAACTATCATAGAAATTAATGTAGTATTAATTGTTGTTAAAATATTTTAGAAACAATATAAAAAATATGTTACTTGTGTTGTCAATTTCTGAAGTTTGTTTGACATGAGAATGTTTCCAGTAACAAGTATGTTATTTTATTCCCTCGCATGTTTACCATAGCCTTTGATGTGTAATCAGACATATGACATGATCTGAGGGTCCGTCAGTGTGTTTTAAATTAAATTTATTTAGAAAAGGGTCCGAGCTTACTAAGTTTTTTAAAGAGGGGTCGGTATTTTTTTTTCTCAAACGATGGATGAATAAACTTTATAAAGAGAAACACAGATCAAAGAAGACTTAGTAAAGACATTTATCAAAATAGAGGACAAAAACTCGTAATAGGTGTACCGCCAAAAACCTATTTCCCACATTTCACTTTGACATTTTAAAGCAACACCTAACATTATCCGTAATTCACGTTACAAACCGGTGCCTAACCAAAGTGTAATCTTCGAGTATAAAAGTCAGGCAAAGGAATTACAGTTATCGTCCTACAAAACACGAGTATCGATAAATCTGTGCGATTTATCGACTAGTTGGCAGCCGACTGTGGGTGCGATATGACAAGAGGTCGACGCACTCTGGCTCACTGAGTGCGCCTTGTGCATACGATTTATTTTCTTTTAAAAAAGTTATTAGGAGATCGAATTTCAAATTCTGTTTCTTTTATTTTTTAACTATTCTGGTGCTTAGGATTTATATCTAGTTTTTTATTGAGACTAACTTTTTAAGATTTACTTTTTAAGTTTTTAGTATTACAAAAAAGTTTGTAAATTTATGAGGTTGTTTTTGTTACTTTTTCACACCTACGGCACAAACTAATTTTGATGAAATTTCTTTCTGACTTCTTAGCTCTGCGTAAAGGTTACATTGTATCGAAATAAAAATATATCAAAGAACGGCATGATATTATACACTATTATAATAATAAACAAACTTAAGTTTAAAAATTTCAGGAAGGCAAAGAATAGATTTTTTAACCATTGTTTGAAATTGCAATAACAATTTTATTGCTAAGTAAGATATTAAAGTTAAGACGAGGAAGTAGTAAATTATAAAATTATACAGCATTAAATAAAAATAAAATAAATAAATAAAAAAGGCATTTATTACTGCCGAATTATCATTATTTTTGATACAAGGAAGGGGTTAAGCACTGTTCTATCTATATAGAACAACAGACGTGGATGGCCCAAGGCTTATACAAAAACTAAAATCCGGACTATTTGTAGAATTTAGAACCGTTTTATTTACAAACTGTAGAATACTTAGTGAATATTCTTAGTTACATTACAACTCGTTGTTACGAGAGCAGATAGAGTAAGAAATGAGTATTTAAGGGGAAGTTTGAAAGTGCCACTGTTTACATAAAAACTACGTGGCAACCGGCTGTCATGGTATGGGCATGTTATGCGGAGGAATGAGAGTCATGTGGTGAGGAAGGTCTCGAGTATGGATGTGGTTGGATATAGGGGAAGAGGACGACCAAGGAAACGATGGATGGATTGTGTGAAAGACGATATGGCTGCAAACAGAGGTTCTTGTGAGATGACGTTAGATAGAAGGGTAGGTATGGAAGAATCCATGTTGCGCTGACCCCAAATAATAATTGGGATAAGATCAAGGGAATGATGATGACAACTCGCGATAATTCCTTATCCATAATTCTAAGATTTCTAATACTCAAGGTTAAAATAACAGCAAAGACCATAAATAGTAAAATAATGAGATTTGGCATTGATTTAATCAATCAATGTAATTAAAGAGTCGCCGTGGGATTGAGGCTCAAACGACCTTCAGAACGACCTCTTCAAGGTACAGTCAGCAAAAAAAAGATGAAAAGAATATAATATGAATTACAAGGCTTCTAAACTAAATATATTCAGTACTAGCTGTTGCCCGCGACTTCTTCCGTGTGGTTAGAAGATATCAGTTATGATTTATGTCTGCCCTGTTTTTTCCACATTTTCCTTTTTTATTTTATATCTTCGCTCCTATTAGTCGCATCGTGATGGTTTATAGCATAAAACCTTCCTCGATGAATGGTTTATTCATCACAAAAGAATTTTTAAATTTGAACCAGTAGTTCCTGAGATTAGCGCGTTCAAACAAACAATCAAACAAACAAACTCTTTAGCTTTATATATTAGTATAGATATAGAAGTATAGATTGCTACTAGGAAAAAAATAGCATGAATATAAAACATCTATTGAATACTGAATGAAAACCATATGAACCTAGTTTCTGCTTGTGCAGCGGGATTGTTCAAAAGGGTTGCCATGGCCCCGGTACACGAAGGGCAAAGGAAGGAACATGGGTGGGTTTTAGTCAGTCGAAGTCTGACATTCTCTTCCGCTAAACCCAAAGCGAAAGGAGGCATTTGATCATTGCTCAAAGGAAAAAAAGTGTCTTACTTTTTTAGTTGTCTGAATTATTCTTTTGCATAACTTAAATCGGTGATTTTTTATTCACTCTTGTTGCTGACTGTACAGTCTACTGAAGAGCATCACTTTGGCCTGAACAGGTACTTTATTACAAGGGGATAAGGTTCATTTTCTACTGACTTCTTTTAACTTTGGCTTTTGAGTGCTTGCGACTGTACATTAGGAGTAATATATTATTATCATTGTGAAGGTTATATTTTGAAATGTATGATTATGGGAAGGTGGGGTAAGACGGGGTAGCGAGGTAAGATGGGGACCCTCCAAAAATATATAATACAGTATTAATTGAAAAGTTATTTTGACGCCATCTAGTCGTATTTATCAGTACTTGTTAGAGTCGCAAAAAGTTTGTTCGAAGGAGCGCACGATTCTTCATGGTAAGTACATTTTTAAAATTTGAAGTGGTTTTATCTAATTATTGAAGCATATAAAGTGCATGACTGTTATAATGTATGATAAACATAATGTGTGACATATTTTTTTTGTTAATTTGTATTTATTTTACTATTGTAAACTCATTAATTCATGCCGGTTTCTTTTGATTTATAACCTCTAAAAATTCAATACAACTTTTAAGTCCAGTTTGGGAAAGATGGGACACTTATGTGGGGCAAGACGGGGTAGGTACCCGATCTTATCCGCTGAGTTGTTATTCAGTTTGTATTGAGATTGCATTCAACATTAACTATTTTTTTATAGTACAGTTCCAAAAACAGTAATGTTGTCATTTCCTGATGCTTAAATGGCTACACCGCCGTAAATCATTTAGCAAACTCTCCACCTCCACCAACTGCTTCAACCTCATGTCTCAAGCAGGCAACAGTAAATGATTATATAGATAATGATGCATTCCATCTGGTTAGCCCGAAAAAGTTAATGCCTTATTCGCGATTCGCCGAAAAAAGACCAAGACAAGTTCGAAGAAGGGGAAAAGCAGCTATTATTACTGCTTTTCTATATAAAAAAGAATGAGAGGAAAACTAAAATAGGTAGAAACTAAAACCACATGTAACAAACAAAAAGTAAATGACAAAAATAACAATAAAGAGAACTTGAAAAACCGAAAAAGCGAAAAGGCACAGAAGAAGAAGATACAGAATGTCTATACTGTCGCGGCTTGTATTCCGATTATCATACTTGTATCACTTATCGTACTTGAGGCAAGTGAGCGCATTGTGTCTGTGCAGGAGTGGAAGACAGCGATGACGAAGCTGAACATATCTGCCCGGTTTGTGAAGATGACGGCGCTTAAATAGTCTATACCCCATCTTACCCCAGGGGTATACCCCATCTTACCCTATAGGTGGGGTAAGATGGGGTGATTCAGTTATTTTTTAAAAGTTTATATTTTTATGAGAAGAACTTATTTTTTTTTGTTTTGACTGATTGTTATTAAAAGAAGAAAGACTGATTATTTAATTAATAAAAGTTCCTACGTTGTGCAATTAAAAAAGATGGGTTTTATTTATGAAATACCTTAAGGTCCCCGTCTTACCCCACCTTCCCCTAAATTGACGTTAGATATAATTTAATTTTGCCGTCTTAATTTGTTGTTGACTTTGAGATGATAATTTAATTATTTTGATTATAGTCAAACGAACTCACGATTATTTATTAGTACAGAGTAAGCACGAACAGCACGTTTTAAACATGCTTCAAGATTATAGTCAGATTTTAAAAGCCATTTTTATGTATAAATTTTTTTCAGAAGGAAAACTAAATTACCAAAAAAAACTTATTAATTCGAGACGTATCGAAGATGCCGAGGAAAAAATGGCCACCCCTCAAATTTATAACTGAACCAAACCTTGCTTAACCTCGAATATTATTATTAGATTTACAGGCAAAAATAACACGTAAAATTTTCAACAGTCTACCTATCACGTTCTATGAAAAACAGAAAATGTTGAGAAGTAGCCATGCCCATTAGATTACAAAAAGCCTTGTTAATTAAAAGCAATCTTATCTAACAAATTCCTTGTAAATCCGAGATGGCACCCTGATGGGATACCGCTTGTCAAGCTTGCCTAGTCCTTGCACAGTTATATTTTAGACTCACAAATGATTAGCTAACAGGAAGCTTTAATTAGCTATTATAATTAAAATACCTTGTGACGTGTAGCCGTGTGATTCACTTGTTTTTGTTTAAAAGTATTTCTTGTTAAAAACAAAAGGAAATGTTAGATGATGGGTAACAAATAGCTGTCAATCGGAACGTGGATTGTGTAGAAGACAGAGATTTGGTTAAGGTCTAAAATTAAGTGTAATTTCTAACAGGTAAATTAATCAAACAGGACTGTATTTTTGAAATACGAGTAATCGAGGATAGTCTACCTGGATCGGGGAAGTAATTAGAGTTACTCAAGAATGAGAGATTGCAAAATCTATCTTAAATGGAAAAGACTGCACCTACTGGGTGCGACTCATCGCGGTTTCGATCCGTGTGCAGGACAAGTCTTTGTGTGATCCACGAATGCTTATAGATAGCGTTTGGGTGCCATTGTGCATGTGACTTGAATATCTGTGAAACCCCCCGCGACACAAGGATTAAGTAAATTGCCGAGTGCGGGATATGCTTTTAAAAAGAATTGTACCACAATATGACAAAATCAGTTGCTCTCTTAAACAAGTAATACATTTTTAAAATACAGATATACCTACTAATTCTTTCTGTAAGTAAGTAATATTAATATTATGCTTCGAGAAGAGCGGAAAACATGTGTCACATACATTTTTAGCTTCAGTTCATTCTAGAATTGTATTGCTATTCACGTTTCTTTTATCCTTGTTTACTCGATACTAGTGAATCCAGTTGCTAAAAGCATAAAACCTCTTAAAGCAACATTATTGCAGTTGTGTGAAAGAGATGCCGTTCTACGCCGTTAGCGCGCTGTCTCGCTTCAACAAATATTTAAGAGTTGTCGGTAGACATCTGATCTCACTATCACATTAGTATGCAGACCACTTATCTGATAAAAACTTCGCATTTTATGACATTTGTTATTGGATACCTGTAACACTTTTCGTCCTGCATATTTACAGTTATAACATCTTTCCTTAAGTTTTGCACTTTTTAGTAAAAAGTTTTTATTAAATGCAGGTATATCTTAGCACGCAAGAAGCAAGCTCGCATTCTTTTCTCGTCACTATTCGTTCGTTAAAATGCAGAAATGTTGATTTAAAGTTTAAACTACTCACAACCATGCCAAGTTTAACTATCTAGGTTCACATCTAACCTTATTTCAGTTAAACGAACTATAAAATCAGTTCTAAGTCAAACTTAACTCATATCTTGGAAATAACCGTTCCTCGAATGTATTTCATTCATAAAACTTGTTAGCACGTCACATAAAAAATATACGTCACGATTTTTACAATCGTACTCAGTTCACCGTAAAAGTAGCCGCTTTTATTCTTATTTGTATGGCCATAGAGTCTATTTTCGCATGCGATTTTGATAATATTACGTAAGTAAGTATGGTAGCGTTTAATTGGTACTATTTTGCCTTGTTCGTGATTCATCGTCAGTCGCTCGTCTAAGGAGGACGAGTAACGCTCGCCGCCATTTTTGTTTATATTTTTTTTAAACTTCGCGTGTGTCATGTGCACATATCGTTCAGCCTATATTTGAATTTCGTGGTCGACTTTAGTGTGTTCTCTAAGTGTTTTCTGATTATTGTGAGTGTTTTAATATTGTGAATGGATTTGATGCAGTTGTGATATTTAAAAGGTAAAATATCTTTTATACGTTTGTTTTTAGGCCGTTTTAAAGTTTTCTAATGTTGAAACTTAGTTTAAAGCGACCTCTATTTATTAGAATTCAATTTTGTAGGTATTGATTCAGTAAATATATTTTATTAATTCCCACTACCAAAATAATAATTTATCAAATAAATTATTAAACCTAAATTAAAAAAACGATCTTTTAAAAGATTTTCGTCAGTTATTCTTGTCCATTCTCCATTCAAAAACTAACAATTCAATTTTCAAGTTGGTAGGTGTCAAAAGTTTATTCAGACTCAACTCCAATATGTTATCGCGATGGTATTTTGCATACAGATGGCAATTCCAAGGATTGTCATCATGTTCCTTAGTGCCAATATAAGTACCGTTAAAGTGTCAGCTCACTTCGAGATGTCATGTAGATGTATGCAGTCGACAGGCTGTATGACTGGTATGTCAGACTTGAGCTTTCCAATGTAGTCGATTTTTAAATTGAAGCAGAAATGTCGATACGAAACTTATTAGTTGTCAACGTTATCAAAATGTTTAAAAATAATATCCTTATTAGGGACAATTAGACAAAAAAAATATTATATTTGTACGGGTTGATGATATAATAATAATTAATAATTTTATTATGAGGCTACTAAGGTTCATAGACCTTATAGACTGACATCAATATTTTATAGTTGTTAACATATACGTTACCAATCAACCAAATTATAAACGCAATTATAAGAATAAACGAAAAAAAATCGTAGGAATTCCTTATGAAAATACGTATTAGAATTACAAGTGAAGTGCTGAAATTATACTTAACGACTTCAGATTTATTAAATGAGAATTAATTATTGTGAAATCTCAATCAAATGATTTTTATTTCAATGGATATTTAGCAATAAAATGACAGATATAATCTTCGTACGTCCTTGCAATAGAGACCAAATTACTCATAAACTAAACAACAAAAACTAGTAATAAGATAGTTACACTTTTAACCCAATTACGGGTTATTCCACACTGCGGTTAATTCTACCGCAGTTTCCACAAAATAACTTACTTCGACAATATAATTCATTATTTATTTAGTTACTAGCTGTTGTCCGCGACTTCGTCCACGTAGGTAGTTAGAATTTTCCGCGTTTTTTCAAATTTTCCATTGTATCTTCGCTCCTATTAGTCGCAGCTTGATGTTATATAGCCTAAAGCCTTCCTTGATTAATGGTCTATTCAACACAAAAATATTTTTTCAATTCGAACCAGGAGTTCCTGAGATTAGCGCGTTCAAACAAACAAACTCTTCAGCTTTATATATTAAGTATAGATTGAAATCCGGAAGGTCGTTATTCTACTAGAAATGACGTCACCCACTTGTAAGGTAAAACGTAAAATACTATAAATGATTCTCACATGACATCATCATTACCGTAAATCTTAAGACCAATAATTTAGTACCTTTTTACGGGATATATTTACATTGAAAAGAGTAACTTATGGATTTTGAATGTCTTACCTTTATAATATGAATAACATTTTGAAACAAGCATCTAGAGCGCCATTACTGAAACGTTTTAAAAGTGCCTTGGAAAAGGCCTACTTGATATAAATCTTTTGGTTAACCCACTTTCCGATACATAACACAATAGAGAAAAAAAACCATACGTAATTATACTCCAAACAATTTTATTATAAGGATATTTTAATACTTATCCTGTACATTTCCCAAACTAATTAAATAACAAAATAACCTCCACATTATCCATAGTGTACTATAGTAATACATAATACTAGCTTTTCGCCCGCGGCTTCGCTCGCGTCGATGTCGTTTATATCGCGTTTAGAAGAGAACTCTTCAAAAGTCCGGGATAAAAACTATCCTATATTCTTTCTCAAGGTCAACCCTATCTCTGTACCAAAAATCATTTCAGTGGTTTAGACGTGAAAGCGTATCAGACAGATGGAGTTACTTTCACATTAAAATATTAGTAGGGATGTTGCACCTATTCAGCACATGGAGTGCAATAAAAGTATTGAGTATAAAATAATTTAAAAACAACCATTATAACTTCTCGAAGTTTAGCTTGGCAGAGGTTTACGTAAGAGGTACACGACAAGGAAAGCCGTTTCCTCATCGTACCACCATTGTCTGAAGTCTGATGCAAGCAGCCCTCAGGGTCTAGGCAGACCGGCATTAACCTACTGGGTGGGCTTTGATACGTCTAGACAACGAATCATAAGTATTTATTATCTTTATTTAAAGATTTTACTATTTAAAATACTAATCAAATTGATGACATATATACATACTCATACAGAAAAATATATAAAATTAAGGAACACATAGACAAAAATAACATTAAAAACAAAACAAAAACAACGTTAAATAAAACCCCCGCGACACAAGGATTAAATTCCTCAACGTTTGAGTCGTGTTTCAAAGAAAACATAAAAATAAAATGAAGTTATAAAATATGTATTCGTTAGTTTATAAGTTTAATATTTGTACACCAGTAATGGTAGAATACAAGATACTAATAAATCTTTACTTAATTTGTTATATTTGTACGCCTTCATGGCAAAACATAGCGCTCCTTATGTATCTTTAACACCAGCATTTAATGTACCTATGTTTAACAAATAAATATTCTTGATTCTTGATTCTTGATATACACCTTAATGTACTGTTTTCTAACAAATAAATTTATCTTTCTTTCTTTCTTTCTTTTATATTTAATAAATTTCATAGAAAGTAAAAAATCGCATTCAAATACAAAATTCAATATTGAGTAGGTCAAGTGACATTGAGTGTGCTCAACAAATCTTTACTCTAGACTAAAGAAAAAAAAATCTGTTAGGAGACAAACAAAATTGTTTTCTTTAAAGGACTCCCGCTAATCACTTAGATTCTTGTGTCGCGGGGCTTTCACAAATATTCAAGAAACATGCACAAGACTCCCAGTCTTAGGACAAGTATTCGTAGATCGCACAATTTCTTGGTTTTAGCGGGGATCGAACCTGCGACGTCCTGCGACGTCAACCACTCTGCTATAAGAGATTGACAGACACAGGGATGTAAAGCTATTCGGTAAATTAGTCGATTAGTATACAAGGTGTGTCAATTACGACTGGTATGCTAATTCGCATATTTGCTGACGAATAAGCATTGTGTACAAATAATGTCTGATAAAATTATCGTCAATAATGACGTTATCGATTATACTTATATCGATTTGTCACCATTCTAATTCTGATCACCTTCAAAGTAAGCAAGAAAACAAAAACATCTATCAATAACTTTATTATTGCCTTAGAGCCAGCTTTCATCCCTACTAATATTATAAATGCGAAAGTAACTCTGTCTGTCTGTTACGCTTTCACGTCTAAACCACGAAACTGATTTTAATGAAATTTGGTACAGAGATAGAGTTGACCTAGAGAAAGAACATAGGATAGAAGAGAGGAGAAAAGAACATTGGAATCGCGATATAACCGACCTCGACGCCGGCGAAGCCGCGGGCGAAAAGCTAGAAGACAGTCAGATCAGTCTTGTCCTTACAATTGTTGTTGTCAATGAGCACTGGCCTTTATAAATACTAATAAATTATAAATTCAGAACGCATGGCATCAATCAAAATGTAAGCGCGTATCACAAGCACAGTATGTCACTTGTATCGTAAAACAAGTAATAATTATTATCGTACGATGACATTAAAACCTCGGAACTGACTGTCATATACAATATGACATCCTGCTCAATTACCAGTCCATTTTAAACCTTAACGTCTAGTTATACGGATGAAATTGAATGAAGTTGATGTAATGACTCACATTTGTTTCCAAACAATCGTTTCAGACTAGACATACAGTCGCATTTTAATGTGTATCGTGTTCGGCTGATGCGAGGCGTTGCCTAATCGAATAGTTTTTGCCGATTTAAACCTTACTCGATAAGTGTAATCATCTTTAAAAAGGTCAAAAGCCTTTGAAAAAAATTGTTTTAACTTTAGGCAACTTTTTGTAAGTTGCCGGTGACCTTTAAATAAATTAATATCTAGCTTTTATCTTTTTGAATAAAACGAATGTCAGATTGACGTCTTAAGACAGGACGAGTTTAAGAGTCATGTTTACAACTTTCAATAGAATAACAGACGTAACCTTTTAAAATACACGTTTTCGAACGCTTCCTAAAAATATCGATTGCGTAATAAAAGTGTAATCGATTACGAATATCGATAAACTTAGTCGAGTGGCACATCTCTAGTTTATCAGATTTCTGTGTTAGGTTAGCGTCGTGGACTAGTTTTGCAATAATACTTACTTACTTGAAAAGGATTTCCTTTTAACAATGTTTATGACGGTGAAGTAAGGAAATTCATTATGAAATCTTAAATGATAATCGGATAATTATAAATGTAGAGATAACTTTCCTTTTACATAACTCTTAAGTGGAGTTATGGTATTTATTATTTAGTCCAATTATAAGCCTGCGCTTAGCATAGATCTGTTGGAAATAAATTATGTATCTTCCCACGTTTTTATTCACTCACTTTCTTGTTTGTTTGTTTGTCGTTCCGGTTGGATTTTTGAAACACTCCCCGAAGCAGGCCGAAATTTTTAAGGTAGCTTCAAACCCGATGACAATGCAGTTTAGAACTGTAAAAACGTGGGTTTTAAGATAAAACTGGCTTCGAGGAGGTTGTTGCGAGCAGCCGAAGATAAATCTCGATAGCGTACTATTGGGGAGGCCTATGTCCAGCAGTGGACGACTATAGGCTGATGATGATGATGATAAAACTGGGTTCTAATTCGTTTTTTCTGCTGAGCAATAGCTTCTTATCATATTATTATGGAGAAGGAATAAGCATGCTCACTCAATATTGGGCTCGTGATTTTAGGTTCCGACTGTTTGACTCTATCAAAATGTACCTTTCATTAATTGCCAGTGGTATCTTCTTAAAAAATGTTGTTGAAATCATGCAAATTTCATAAAGGTCGTTAGTGTTCAAACCAGTGACCTCGTACCCATATACCCGTTCATTGAACCTCCAAGCCATCACGACATTAACCCTAGAAAGATAGTCTGCGTAAAATTGACGCATGCATTCTTGAAATATTGCTCTCTCTTTCTAAATAGCGCGAATCCGTCGCTGTGCGTTTAGGACATCTCAGTCGCCGCTTGGAGCTCCCGTGAGGCGTGCTTGTCAATGCGGTAAGTGTCACTGATTTTGAACTATAACGACCGCGTGAGTCAAAATGACGCATGATTATCTTTTACGTGACTTTTAAGATTTAACTCATACGATAATTATATTGTTATTTCATGTTCTACTTACGTGATAAACTTATTATATATATATTTTCTTGTTATAGATATCGTGACTAATATATAATAAAATGGGTAGTTCTTTAGACGATGAGCATATCCTCTCTGCTCTTCTGCAAAGCGATGACGAGCTTGTTGGTGAGGATTCTGACAGTGAAATATCAGATCACGTAAGTGAAGATGACGTCCAGAGCGATACAGAAGAAGCGTTATAGATGAGGTACATGAAGTGCAGCCAACGTCAAGCGGTAGTGAAATTTAGACGAACAAAATGTTATTGAACAACCAGGTTCTTCATTGGCTTCTAACAAAATCTTGACCTTGCCACAGAGGACTATTAGAGGTAAGAATAAACATTGTTGGTCAACTTCAAAGTCCACGAGGCGTAGCCGAGTCTCTGCACTGAACATTGTCAGATCTCAAAGAGGTCCGACGCGTATGTGCCGCAATATATATGACCCACTTTTATGCTTCAAACTATTTTTTACTGATGAGATAATTTCGGAAATTGTAAAATGGACAAATGCTGAGATATCATTGAAACGTCGGGAATCTATGACAGGTGCTACATTTCGTGACACGAATGAAGATGAAATCTATGCTTTCTTTGGTATTCTGGTAATGACAGCAGTGAGAAAAGATAACCACATGTCCACAGATGACCTCTTTGATCGATCTTTGTCAATGGTGTACGTCTCTGTAATGAGTCGTGATCGTTTTGATTTTTTGATACGATGTCTTAGAATGGATGACAAAAGTATACGGCCCACACTTCGAGAAAACGATGTATTTACTCCTGTTAGAAAAATATGGGATCTCTTTATCCATCAGTGCATACAAAATTACACTCCAGGGGCTCATTTGACCATAGATGAACAGTTACTGGTTTTAGAGGACGGTGTCCGTTTAGGATGTATATCCCAAACAAGCCAAGTAAGTATGGAATAAAAATCCTCATGATGTGTGACAGTGGTACAAAGTATATGATAAATGGAATGCCTTATTTGGGAAGAGGAACACAGACCAAGGAGTACCACTCGGTGAATACTACGTGAAGGAGTTATCAAAGCCTGTGCACGGTAGTTGTCGTAATATTACGTGTGACAATTGGTTCACCTCAATTCCCTTTGGCAAAAAACTTACTACAAGAACCGTATAAGTTAACCATTGTGGGAACCGTGCGATCAAACAAACGCGAGATACCGGAAGTACTGAAAAACAGTCGCTCCAGGCCAGTGGGAACATCGATGTTTTGTTTTGACGGACCCCTTACTCTCGTCTCATATAAACCGAAGCCAGCTAAGATGGTATACTTATTATCATCTTGTGATGAGGATGCTTCTATCAACGAAAGTACCGGTAAACCGCAAATGGTTATGTATTATAATCAAACTAAAGGCGGAGTGGACACGCTAGACCAAATGTGTTCTGTGATGACCTGCAGTAGGAAGACGAATAGGTGGCCTATGGCATTATTGTACG
The DNA here is from genome assembly GCF_003590095.1 of Trichoplusia ni. Classification (NCBI taxonomy): domain Eukaryota; kingdom Metazoa; phylum Arthropoda; class Insecta; order Lepidoptera; family Noctuidae; genus Trichoplusia; species Trichoplusia ni. The sequence goes on from NC_039501.1 coordinate 2,878,167, forward strand.
GAATGATAAACATTGCCTGCATAAATTCTTTTATTATATACAGCCATAATGTCAGTAGCAAGGGAGAAAAGGTTCAAAGTCGCAAAAAATTTATGAGAAACCTTTACATGAGCCTGACGTCATCGTTTATGCGTAAGCGTTTAGAAGCTCCTACTTTGAAGAGATATTTGCGCGATAATATCTCTAATATTTTGCCAAATGAAGTGCCTGGTACATCAGATGACAGTACTGAAGAGCCAGTAACGAAAAAACGTACTTACTGTACTTACTGCCCCTCTAAAATAAGGCGAAAGGCAAATGCATCGTGCAAAAAATGCAAAAAAGTTATTTGTCGAGAGCATAATATTGATATGTGCCAAAGTTGTTTCTGACTGACTAATAAGTATAATTTGTTTCTATTATGTATAAGTTAAGCTAATTACTTATTTTATAATACAACATGACTGTTTTTAAAGTACAAAATAAGTTTATTTTTGTAAAAGAGAGAATGTTTAAAAGTTTTGTTACTTTATAGAAGAAATTTTGAGTTTTTGTTTTTTTTTAATAAATAAATAAACATAAATAAATAGTTTGTTGAATTTATTATTAGTATGTAAGTGTAAATATAATAAAACTTAATATCTATTCAAATTAATAAATAAACCTCGATATACAGACCGATAAAAACACATGCGTCAATTTTACGCATGATTATCTTTAACGTACGTCACAATATGATTATCTTTCTAGGGTTAAGTAAATTAGAGAACTACCATAAACAGGTTTAAAAAGCATGAAACTGTTTTTATTCATAACTATGAAAAAAACTATAATTACTTGTCGATAAAAAAGTAATCGTTAACGTATAACACTAATGTCAATGATTAATAAATTGTTTTTAGGATTCCGTGGATAAAAAGTTTCTTACAAATCCTTTATAATAATTAAATTTTGTTTTCAAATCGATGGTCTTCTATGGGTTTTAGTGGCGATTCTTTTTACCATTTTTACGCGTTTATTAAACTAAACCTACCTTTAAATATTGTGTAGGATGTGCAAGTGAAAAAGCTCTTGATTTTTCAATAACATATTACCTGATCTAACAGAGCAACTGTGCTCTGCTCCTAGTTAACAATTTACAAAAATATTTTTTTATGCTATATCTAACCAGTTCACAATAATGACTAAGTGATCTCAACAAAAAATATTCATCATGTATAACTGGCATTACGATTCTTTTTTTAAAATTCAATTTATTACAGAACCAAGCCAAACCGCCACTTGACCGTTCCAACGTTTTTTAATGTCAAGAACGTTCGGAAACGGTGTTAAGTATAATACATTATACAAATTATCCGTAAAAAATCGTCTTTTGTGGCTAAAACGGCACTCTGCACTTAGCTTCGTTAATTAACATAAAATTATGCTTGTGTCATCATAAATCAGTCTTACATTTGACTGAGGAGACTGTTTTATCGGTTTGTAATATTTTGCTATTAAAAACACAGTTTTCATTTTATTTAGGTCGCTACGGTACTTGTGTGCTAGAACTTTGCTCATAATATTGGTATATTTTAATGTATGTGATATAAAACACTGGGTTTTAGTTTTAGTCTCATCTTACGGCATGACTTTTGAAATTTATCTAGCAATGAGGTGTCTTAGTGCATGTGAGTTGTATGTTTGTAAACCCCCGCGATACAAGGATTAAATTCCTTAGTGCGGGAGTCGTTTAAAAAAAAACAAAAAAATGAGGTGCATCAGAAGCTTATTAATATTCATGTACAAAGTGTTAATCGCGAATCTATTGGAACAAACCTCAATGAATGCTTGAAAAAGTAACAGAATGCGTATTATTGTAATGCCGTTTTTAATTAGACAATGACCCAAGACACAAAAAAATCAAAACGCAGCTTAAACAAAATAAACGCAATTAAATAACTCAACACAACCAGAAAAGAAAAAAAATAAAGTTGTCATTTGAAAAAAAAAACTCCACAAGTTTTAAAAGCTCGCGTTGTCAAAGTTCACTTTATTCTCATTTTTATTAGTCAAGCCATTAGGCTGTATGTAAATATTTATTCTGTAGTATTGGTCTTTTGAGACATTTACGGTATTTTTATTTGAGAGTGTGTTGCAACAGTATAATATAACTGTTCTCAGTGGGCGGTTTGTGATTCTTACTAATAAGCGGCGCGACGCGAAATCGAGAACAAATTTACGGAAAAATTGGTAAAAATTAATTACATATTTTGAAAAAGGAATAAGGATAAGGAACTGTCGTACCTACTCGTACTATGACGTTGATAGTACTCTTGTAATGTTTGAATCATTTAAACTAAGAACTATTTATATTCTATTTTTAATTGTGTTCTATTTATGACACAAATGCTGGTTTTTAAAGTTTTCTGCCATTGTAAAGTGGATTGTGGAGTCAATATTTTTTTAACTCTACAATCCATGCACTTTACTATTTAATTATTTCTTTTAATTTAGGAACGAATGAATATACTTTATACTTTTTGTCCGTTTAAAAAGCTAATATAAACTTTATGTACAAGTTTTATATTTCAACCTAAAAAAGTGGTATTTCCGGAATGACACTATGTGTCACACTAGTGTTTTGGCGGGCAACATGGCGCCAACGAAATCTCGTTAATTCTTGTGAATGTTGCTGGGTCACGTTCATACATAAATAATTTTTATTACTGTGTTTTTAAACGAATATTTAAAATTCACTGGTTACTTGGACCATAAACTTAAAATACCCATTTTCTACAAGTCTCACTCTTCTAAAGGTTTGCTAGTAAAAAAAGAGTTAAGCTCACCGAGAGAAATATAAAAAAAATGTTAAATTAATGACGTAGTTCTGTGTGCAATAATAGAAGTTTTGTCAATACAACCTATGTTGCTAACATATTCAGTGTCTAAATATTCATGGCTGGTAACACTAACCGTTAATGTACGCGGACTGCGGTATTCAGTTGTCTCGCGTACGATCGCACGCCGATTGGTGTTTTCTCCGCCTTTAGATCTAACTGTTTTATTTGACTGCGCATTCTAACCAGTAAATTACACACGCAAAGAAATATGGATAAAAGATGTAGGGTTACCATAGTTTAGGGATGGTTGACCACAGAAAGGATTTTTTTAAATATTGATGAACAACAACTAATTACAGTAATTACTTGTCAATTTAAACTTTAAACTAGTCAATCCCTTTTCAGAGTAATATTTTTTGAAAGGGTTTTTGTTAAAATATTGGAAATAATTAAAAAACATATAATTGTACAAGGGTTGATATTGGCAGTCAACAGTGTGCAACTTAATAAAGTTATTAATAAATAACAATAGCATAAACCTACATTGCATTTTAATAAATATATATTTATACATTTATCTAAAAAAAAATGTAGACCGGACAATATTAAAAAACGTAATATGTAACGTTTAATCGTATAAATAAATAAATAATTCCTGTAGAGTAGGCTTTTAATATCAGTCTGTGGCATAACAACAAAGAGCATTATGTAATTCCTTATCAATTAATTTTATTATTCAGCAATGTGTTGCCAGTATTTACAGTAGGTCTTGTCCCAGAAAAGCTCACTATGTATATGGTGCCTACGTTCAAATATGGAGTGTCATGGCGCCGGTCCGCGCAGGCGCCGTCGCGACGCGGGAAACTCAACAGCTGTGAGCTCCCGCGTCGCCATCTTTATTTTTTACAGCCTGTTAGAAAAGTGAGATTACTTTTCATTATTCAATAGATATTAGATCTGTTCCCATGATATTTTTAGTCATCATTTACACGATTAAAATGCATAGTAATACAGTAAATTTCCATTTCATAGTCATTCGATACTTTAAACAGTTTATATTGGAGCAACTAATATTATGTTTGTCGTAAATGTGTATTCTAAACTAATAATAGTAATTTTGTACCCTGAAAAGCGTATGCCTAATATCTCTAATGCAAATGTATGCATGTTTCGTGCTGCACGAAACAAATATTTACAGCCTAATTACTTCCAGTCTGAGTGTTTACGATGATACGTTGAGCATTAATTAATTTCTTGCATGCATTGATTAGGAATTAAGGATTTCATTCTAGATAGGGGTATAAGAACATTTTCGAGTTTTATTAAGTCCAGACTAATTGAATAACAAGCATTGTCTATTAGCGGAATAATAGCTACATCATCGTCGAAATTGTTATTGATCGATATTTTTTATTTCATGACACATTACGTCTAACATTTTTAAAAGGCCATTTTAAATACTTTAGAACAATATTAAATTACATTTCCCAGTTGCAGGAAGCGGCAACAAAATATATGTTTCCGTCGAAACCTCCACGTTGCATAATTTGCTTAACGCCCACCAAAACTTGCATAATTTCTCCTTATAATTTACAAGGGTGCTTATTACCATATCTTATCGTCACTTTGAATGTTGCAGTTGTGGAAGCGAGACAAACCACTGCACGGCGAATAGCGCCATCTCTTTTCCACCTTATAATATTAACAGTAATTGTAAGTAGTTAGATTTATAGCTGTACTAATATTTTATCCGAGGTACTATTTTTTGGGAATCCTCGTCGACAACCACCTCCTCGGGGTTGGAAACGGCTGACCAAACATAAATAGCCGTGCAAAGACTCCAGTGTTTTCGCCGGATCCGGGAGAATGCTTCCCAAGCTCTTTATACTCTGTTTACTCTTTATATTATAACTAATAAGTAGAAATGTGAGAGCTTAACACTTTTCTTAAAAAGAATGAGCTTAATTTGGGCGTTTTTGGGCCCACGACTGTTTCCATTCAGTTACAAAAAGATTCGAATGAAGTAACGGTTTGAACGTATCTACAGACACTCTCACTGAAGATTTAGTATAGAGAATAGTAGTATTAAAGCTAAAACAGGTTTTAAAAAACTAAGAAATTTAAACAAACTTCAGTTGAAACACAAGAAGTGATTATTCAAAAAGGAGTCTCAACTTCCTGCTTTCCCACCATTTTTCCTACCATAGACAGCTTACGATCTGTCATTACACCATAGACTAAATGCCATAGAGCACACCCACCTCATTGTCCGCTTCGCAAGTTGTCTCTGCTCGCATGCTTTCACTTTTATGATATGCTATTATGACATGTAGTTACTTTTAATCGCGTTGTATTGTACCGAAGTGCCTTGTTGGGTACAAAGGGGTCGCGGGTTCAATACCCAGGTCGGGTAAACATGGCTGAGTATTGCAGCCTCTTGATTTATGACATCAGGCGATTATATAGGAATTACTGATGGTTAGGAAGGGACGCTGGGTTCAGGTAGTAAAACGTCATATTTAATGAAGTGTGTTTCTATAAAGTTGTTTTGACATTTTCACCTTTGTTTTCATGTTATTATTTTGACATTTACTGTTGGATTTCCATTTAAGCGATGGCTCTATTATATCCCTTTTACTTGCATAATATCGAAGTTAGTTTAGAATTATCGTAAGTCATAGTTTCGAAGCTATATTTTTGTTTTTAACCATCCTTATTTTAAGTCACCTCCCGGCCTCCCTCGAAGTTTACAATTGTCTATGGTTAGTTTGGGCCTCTCAAGGTTAACTATAGTTTAATTGTGATCGTTGAACTCGCTTTATTAGTTACATGTAACTACTTCCTTAGTGTTTGCGTAAAGTAATAGTTAACTGTGTTTTACATGGTTAACGTTAATTGCTTTTCACTGGTTGATGGTTGAAAAGTTTCATCAACTTTTATCAGAGATTTCCGAGTTTCTTAATTTACTATAGGTATAATATTTTTTTAAATATTTTAGGGTTTCGTTACCTAAGCATAGAAAAGGAACCCTCATAATATTAGACTTATTCACTGCTATATGCCCGTTCGTTTGTCACTAGGCTGTTTCTCAAGAACCGTAATAGCTAAAAAGTGTTTTTTTTGACAAAATATTTCTGTTGCCACTATTAATAAATAAAAAGAAGATTTAGGTTATTTAGCAACGTTTATTTATTTAAACGTTTGGTACTGTCATAAATTTGATGAGTAACTTCAGTGTCACGAGTCCGACTCGCAAATGACCAGTTTTTATTTTAAAGATTTAAAAGACATAATGTCAAGAAATAAATGTTAGGCAAAAGCAGCAAGTCATCTTCTGTATTCTTGTCTTAAGCTTACACTTTCATTAAAAAACGACACGAAAAAGGCATAAACACAACAAACATTTGTACCTAAATGATTAACATTATCAATTAAGACGCCATTCAAAATTAAAAATGTTTGTTTGGCCACTAAATGGGTCTGTTTCCTGGCGCAATCAAACGCAGAAGCCGGAAGCGTTTCTATTTGTATACTATAGGTGGGCTTTGATCAATGCGTGCTCTCGTCGGCCGATGGATTCCTTACTATGTGCATCTTCTGTTATTGTACAGATATGAAGATTATTTTACATCTTTTTTTGGTATGGCGTTGTAATCCTTATGGACACCCACTCCTTCGAGGAGGAAATGGGTAGTGTCAGACTCTTACTGACCGCCGTGCTACGTCATCCGCGTTTTGTGTAGGTGTATGGCAATTATTGGTAATGCGTTGCAATCCATCATACATCTCTTTTAAACCCCTGACGCAAAAAGTTTGGTGTTATAAGTCTGACGTGCCTGTTTGTGGCTCATAGCTCCTAGGATTGAACGATTTCAATACCGTTTGTTTTGTTTTAAAGGTGAATTATGTGAAAGTTTTCTTAGAGATGTTTGATAAAATTTTTCGAGCCATTTAAGTTGTTCGGGTAAATGGTTTTAATGCAGGGGATTCTTGCGTTACCTTTGCGTTACTCCAAAACAGAAATAAAGATGTACTAGCTTTCACTAACTAGCAGAGCGGCGTCTATGAGAGAATACTGAAGAAAGCTGTTTTTTTGATTAATGTAACTTATCTTTACTATTTTAACATGTTAAGTACCCTAGGTTTTAAAACACAAAAATTATAATTGAAGATCGACAAAAAGGTTGAGAGAATCGAAATCGAAATTAAGCGCGGATATCGGTCTCTCCAGCACATTCTATAGCATTGATATCATCAGCGTACATCTGTATGTATGTTTGAACCTATTTGGAACATTCTTTGTATGTGATTGTTCAAGTAGGTTAAGACCCCAAGCCATCTCGAGTGGAAATCTAACGCTCTGAACGTTGTTTGCATTGTTCAATTACAATATATATTTACGACAACCTAGAACATACTGAACGATAAGTTTATTTTTGTTGCCATAGGATTTTTTAAAAGAAAGTAGAACGAGTATTTATCGAACTTGGTTTTAGTGAGCAGTTTTTCTTACTTACAGTGTGTTGAGTTTAGATGCCAGACAGTGTTAATTTCTCTTCCTTTATTTCAATATGTTTAAAAGCACTCTACGTCCTCTCCTCTAAAAATTTTGCTGTGCCCGACAGGGTCCATAATTGTTTCTCTTAATTTTACCCACCAGCCTTGTTCACATTATGGTATGCAATAAAGTTATTGATTGACTAATTGAAAAATGATTCGGAACTTGTATGTATCGGGATTGCTCGACTGGTTTCGAACCCAACCGGAGTCCTTGGTCATGAGATGATTAAAGATGTGTCATTGTTTGTGATTTGATTGGGTGATAGTTTGTAATGAGAAAATAAACTATAATAATTATTTCTCTTTTCGCACGTAGGCCAAGGCATTACTTAAAGAGTGCTGCTTTCATCTCGAAAAGCCCAAATATTCACAATCATTCAAATTTCAAAAAATCCTTGCTATCAATACCCCAAAAGAACAAGTGGCAATTAAATTGAGTTTCTCTTGCCTATTTTATCTGGTAGTCTATATCCGCAGTCAATCTATTTCTCCAATAGTCTGTTTCAACCGTGTACCGCTTCCGCATAGGTGACATAGCTCCGGTTAAAACCGTCTCTGGCCCGTCTCGGTCAGTTATATAGCAGTATCTTTGTAACGTGACGAAAGCAGTGACAAATAGACCACACAAGTTTATTTTCCGAAAATGTGAAGGATTTTTTTCATATTGTCTTATTTGGTGGTATAATTTGTGACTTGGTTTTCAAAGCAAACATCTTTGCGATCATGTTGTCAGTGTAGTCTAATTATCCTGCTAATATTATTAACGACCTTTGGATGCATGGATGTTTGTCCTCTTTCACGACCGCCGACAACAGCTGGCTTGTAATAAGTAGCTTCAATAATTAAGGCACTTACTACATAATCTAAAAATATATTTATATTTATTTCTCTTCTTATTGGTTAGCATGTATACTTCACTTAATACGTTCTCTACTCTTATAATTTATATCTCTGATTTTGCCTTTTTTTTTGCCCAGTCGCTTTCGCAGTCGCGAGGACATTAATTACTTTTTTCTAACTTCCATTACAGTGGCTAACCTTGCCAACATACCACCTATCCCAAATTGAATAACAGCAGAGAACCTGCGATAAACAATAAGTGCCATAGACATGATGATAACAGGCGTAAAATGTTTGATCCATAAACAATAGGCTTTTGAAATTGTCAGCCATTCAGAGATTAGTTTCGGAGCTTTAAAGAAATGTGGGTCAGGAAAGGTTATCGGTTCAAGGTTTGAACTGTTGTGTTCTTGTCGCCTAGAGACACAATCAACCAAACGAATTGTATCATATACCTACGAAAATAGACCATAGTGACTTAACTTAAGGTTGACGTGTAATCGATGGTGTTGCTGTGTGGTGGACTGTATTTAATATTATTAATTTGATCGATATCACGTGCCCTTTGAATTACTTGGAATAGAACGGTATTCTGTCCTTCGATTTTGGTATGGTGTTTATTATGAGGTAGCTTTTATTCGTGGTTCGCATGCACTACGATTATAACGTTAATGGGATACTACTTGGCCAAGCTAACGTTTCTTTGCCATATAAAATGTTTTCTACGGAATTTCTGGTGTATAAATTACATAATATGTTTACAAGTTAAAAAAAAAATGAGTTTGCGTTTCTCAGACCTACACAAAATTTCATGAGAATCGGTAAGCATTAAAGGCAAGACTTATTGATTAGTTTATTGGTGCCTATTATTATAAGAATAGGCTTTTTAATTTTGTTTTCCGGTGGCAACTTTTATTATATTGGTCACGGCGTGAGAAAGGAAAATATTGAAGGGCTTCCTTTTCTCACTGTATCATAAATATGTATATATTACTTTCTCAGGCCAGGTGCAACTTGAAAACGACTTGCTAATTCTGGGTTTAAGTAATAAAATTGCTGCATGTATATAAACTCTTTAGATACTCTTTGCTCTACATTCCAATTTCGGACTCATAGTTCGAAAATGTAAACCTACAACCTCCCAACAGTTATATAAATGTCTGAATTGCGTTGATTGATTAAACTTATACCGATTCGTGACACTACTCGGAGTTCAATTCAAAATGACAATACTTTGAAATGTGTCACATTTAAACTTGATGAAATTGCGTGTATTTGCTATGACAGGGGTCTAACACGGCGTCTTTCAGGCAGGCTATTGTCAATGTGGAAAAGAGACGGTCCTATATGCCGTGTAATACGCTATCTCGCTTCCACAGCCGCGCGGCCTCACTTTAGGAGGTGTTGGTAGGCTTTTTGGTGACGTAATCAAACAACATCGTGATTCCCGCCATTTCGTTTGAGGTTAACTATAAATTTTGCTGTCAAATACGACTCAAGTTGAGTTCACTGTCATATTTTCTATCTTATATTAAACCGAGGTATAATTTTACTGTAGATGTATGTATGATAATGCTTTTGTAAATTCTGGTAAGTTTGTATATTGTTAGCGATCTTTTTATTAATTTTATGTACTTTAACATACCATACCAATTAGAATCACACTGATACCACAGAAAGGCAAAAGTTGGTATGTGTGTGTGTGTCTGACTTCTCTCTATTGTCTATGATGGTGTGCCATACGAAAAGAAAAAAGTATAAGACTGTCTTTGTCTTTGCCAAATAGAATATAGAGGAAGATAAAATTCTAAAAGGTCACTCGGAAATATAATATGTTATATACGGTCTAAAAACTACTTAAACATCATCCACGCAAACAAAACGCAATAAAAGGCTAGCTTTATCAATATTGTTTCTCATTCTTAAAAAACAAAGAGACGTTTAGTTTTTGCGAGGTTTGTGCTCAGGACTTTGGCATGTCCTGAACTCGGTGAGTCAGTGAGGAATTTTCTATAGAATTTTAATTTTACACCTTTGTGGGTGGCGTGAGTCAACTATAGAGGTTTTAAGATCCTCCGTAACTACACACGAGGTAAAACAAGTCTTCAAACCCCATCACACATACACAACCCCGTCACATACCCAGACACACCCTCACATCCCCTCTTACACACATACACACACAATTATTGTATATTCTTTCTGTAATTCTTATATTAATCAATTAATTGCTTAGTTGTTCTTGTCGCTGTCTTCAACTGTATATGCTTGAATGGAGACTTCTGAACATGTATTATAAACCAAATTTATATAAAAATAAGTTATTATTTATTATTATTAAGAACTATGAAGCGGTGGCGAGACGACCTCAACGCTTACCAACCAGGCTGGTTCCATGAGGCCCAGAATAGAGAGTCGTGGAAGGATTTGGGGGAGGCCTTTGCCCAGCAGTGGGACACAGTAGGCTAGGAAGAAAAAAAGAACTATGAATCCGAAATTGGAAGGTAGAGCACAGAGTATACAAAGTACTAAAATTAGCATGTAGTTTTTAAGTTATAAAAAACAGTGAGAAAATAAATAATATTTTTCCGTTTGTCACGCAGAGATATCCAATTTAATTTATTACCATTGATTAGGTAGGTATCGAAATAAAAAAATTTTGGACAGACCTATAGTCTAAGGGCAGGCAGTTACCCACGGTCGGTGCGCGGTAAATTGCTAAGAATGCCGCGAACCGACTAAATGTAGGAGACGAAGCACGGCGGTTTAGGTTCAGTGAGTAAGAGTTTGAAGCTACCCGCTTCCTCCCCTGAGGATATGGGTGTTCATGAGGATTCCCTCGCCTAACCAAAAAGGAATTGATAGCTTCATTTGACCACATGCTCGTATAAACTTCTGAAGTACGCATTAAGGAATCTAATCTTTGAGTAGCGGGAGATTAAACAACATTTTTGGAGATTTTAATGGAATATTGGTGATGCGTAACTCCGTGTACAAACAGCTTAATTTTTGAATTTATGACACACTTGTGTTTGATTGTTGACGAACAAATATTTGTGTGAATAATTCTCATGGGTTTCTTAAGATAGAATGAATTGCTTAGATTATGTTTTGGTGAATATTGAATTGACAATTTTAAATCGCTGCTAAGCTATGTGTCAAGGGTATGAATGTCTTGTTATGTAGTTCATTTTTTTCCCTAATTTCCTCCACTATATATAGTATATTTCTCTTTATGATTCCGTACACTCCTTTAAAGTTGTCGAAGAAAAGTAGCCCATGTGTCAACTACATCCATACCAAATTTCATTAAAATCGGTCTATCGTAACAAACACACATAAACACCCATATATACCTTTCATATATATCTATACTAATATTATAAAGAGGAAATATTTGATTGTTTGTTTGTTTGACATGAATAGGCTTCGAAACTAATGGTCCGATTTGAAAAATTCTTTCACTCTTGAGAAGCTACATTGAACCCGCTGAACATAGGCTATAATTTATTTCAAAAATATTAGGGGTCCGTAAGAAAATCCAACCACGCGGACGAAGTCGCGGGCTGCTAGTTTATAATATTAGTTTTACCTGTTTAACGTTTAATTATTCCATTCTCCATAATTCCTAGAGTAATTGTTTACTAGTTGGTCTATAAAGCAGGTTCTAATTAAAGCTACTTATGGGACAATGTGTAATGACGGTTATTACGTCACGACATCACACTGACTCATCAGAGACTAGTGCAGATGAACTCATGTTTTAAGGACTAAAGTAGTATTAACTGCACGGATAGCTGAGTGGTTGAGGTCACCACGCCAAACACATTGCGCGCGACGTGTCCCGGGTTCGATCCTTGAGTAGGACACGCATTTATGTCATCGACGAATGCTCGCACGGTCCGGTCGTTTTAGTCTTATACTCTACAGACTCAAAACCAAACTAAGGGTTCTGTATAAATAGTGTAACAACTGTCAATTATTTGATCTAATGTTTACCTAGATTTATGTTATTGGATACAGAAAATTTATGTAATTAGTTACAGAAATACATTACCTTTAAAAATTTCAACGATACAATTATATATTTAGGTTTTAGAAGAACTTTATTTCTCATAAGAATTACATCAATAATTCACTTACTAATGCACATATTATTTTAGTTACAAACCCTAATAATTTAACAAAAAAATACCCATTGTACAATTCATAAGCTAGATATATGTCTTTTTAAAAGACATTTAAAGTCATGTCATTAATATGTTTATAAGATGTTGTTCTAGTGAACTTTGGCCTCTGAATAGGACGTTTCCTGTGCTCAAGTGATTCCTATGATGCGGTCCATCCTGTATCGGTATTAAATATATATTGATCTTGTCTTGTCGGCTCCATTACTATTCAATTGAATCTTCTTTGAATTGTATGTTGTTGTGTGTAGTTGTGTATTGATGAATGAAATGAAAAGCAATTTGAAAGATTAGATAATGGGGAGTAAGATATTGTGTTGTGATAGTGGTTTTAAATAATACTTTAGGTAGAATTCAGGAATAGTTAGTGAATTTTATATTAGAATAACTTAAACAAAAATGGATTTTGGTGACATATTTTTTGTGACTCTTACAAAAATCGCTTACTACGGATACCGAGTCTTATATTTTCTCTCACTTCATGTATTTTTGCTATAATCACTGTTTACTTCAAACCAATAGGTATTAAAACACATACAATAGAAAAAAAAACTTCAGACAGGACTCGAACTTTTGATGCAAATCGCTTTGTCTAATACCTTGCCTGTCACCTTTCTTTTCAAACCAAAATTGAATATAATTTAAAACGGTATTACTTAATTGAATTTACACGGCCCGAACATTAAAGCGAGTTAAAGTGACCCCAAAAATATTAAAAAGGCTTTAACCAACACATAAAACAGAAATAAAATACTATCCTTTCTTATCACACCATAAAATAACATCAAACGACGCTTAATAGATATTTTATTACGGTTTACTTCGGCTAGATAACACCAAATAACTTGTAAGTATTTATTGTTATGTAAATTAGATCCGTCAAGTCAGACTCCGCGGAAGCGAGACGCCGCTATCTGAAATGTAGAGCTGTCTCGCTCGCACGGATACAGGCTTTTAGGATGAAATATTTTCGAGGATATATCTTTTAATGTCATCTTTAGTCGTTTCTTAACTTTGACAATTGTCATTGTTGATGGATATAACACAGGGCACAAAGGACTATTTGATATGGGAGTGTGGTCGAAAAGAGTAGGTTTCTTGAGGCTTTTGCATTTTGGAATTGAATTGATTGACTTTCAGAATCATTTTAAAGCATTATTCAAATAATCTCTATTATTACTTTTTTGTCATGCATAAAATAGTTATAATATCGTACCTTATGCGATAAACAATGTCTACGAAAAATTGAAGGACAATAAAGAGGAAGAAAACTTGCCATTTACTCATGTCCCTGTTGATTAAACATTCTAAAAACAATTATACTTCCTCCCCTTGGTACTATCAGCTCATAAAAAGCTGTATTTTAAATAGACCGTAAACAAAAATCAAAGTCATCGCGTGTCTTTAACATCGACCCAAACTGGAGTTCATTTAATAAGTTTAAAAGCTTTTTCGTTAGGCGATGCTTTACCGTAATGACATAATCCGAAAGAGAGCTGTGATAACCATGGAACAAAGACAAATGAAGGAAGTGGCAGTGGCTATTTGCGATGAGAATCAGATGGATATGTTAGGCTTGTAGACAAGTTACATTACCCCAAGCGTTGACTATAAAAAATCTCTCAAGAGTATTTGACTGACACGTCAAAGTCACGTCACCTGTCGAAGAGGAATGCCATCCACATATACTTAAAGTTTTTCGAGATAATATAATAATTTAAAATATAAACGCCATCTAGTCTCAAACTAAGCTAAGCTTATATTATGAATAGTAGACAACTGATAAACATACCTAATTATATTTATAAATACATCTACATAATATAGATAAACTATACTCAGACACAAAACAAATGATCACACAAACAATGGTCCTGGGTGTGAATGTAACCTACGACCTCTGGTATAGCAGTCAGGGTAACTAACCAATAGACCAACAAGCCGCATAGACGATATGATAACAGAATGGATCCTCTACTATCACAGTCCATGGGTATTTCCCCCTACTTGCTTATGTTCCATGATTATATGATGATAACCATCGCAATGATATTTTAGGGCGCGACTTGACTTAGATTGTTACAGGGATTTCTGTTTTACGAGTTTACAATCCAATGTTTTTTAAAGACCAAGACTTTTTTTTTAATGTTCGCTTAGTTTTAGACGAAATTAGTTGCTAAAAGCTGTCTTTTAAATGTTTTTCGGAATTCCTCGAACTTCGAAGTAGTACCTAATAAAGCAACTTTTAATTTCGAGGTTCAATAGATATAGTTTTAGGAGGCAAAATGTTTAAATCTTGAGACAAGGTTTTGCAATAATCTCTCGATGAAATATTTAAATGCAGTAATGACGTTATTTATTAAACTATTAAGTTACTGTTTTATGGAGAGAAAGGTATTCATATGCCAGTTAACATTGATGCAACATAATCTCACACATGACAGAATATGAATGCTATTAGAAATCTCAAACCGTATCGAAAACCGGTATAGTAATTTAGAAGATTAACACATTTCAATGGACATTCATTTTTATGGCATTGACGAAATTATGGACGATTTGCTAAACTCTTACTAAATGTTTATAAATATTAATGTTTATAAAATGTCTTGCATCATAAAATAGATTGCATTTTGATTGAAAACTTACTGCGATTGTTAATTTATTTTATTACTGTTATACGGATTTGTATTCACATTTTACGTAGGTAGAAGGTACAATATCGTTAAACCTATTGGCACTTAAAATTCAATAAACTCCTCAATTCCAAAGCCAGTAGCAATCAACTAAACACAGTGTTTTGTTTATTACAGGTAGCACAACAGATCTGACGCCCACGCTCATCGGCATATACGACTCTTTATTGGAACCGTCAAAAAGTCTAAGACCAGAAGCGAATACTTTAGAAACAGCAAAAGATGCAAGAAATGACCCCCCAGTAGAAGTAAAGGAAACAAAAGAGACTAAACAAGACATATCTACGACAGAAGGGCAGAAGATGATCACAGGAGGTGTCAAACTGCCCATCACGAGCTTTAACAAAAGCTCCTTGTATACAAATCGAACTAAAAGTGATAACGTTGGTGCTAGTGACGAATTGGATAAGTGTAACGCGGTTAGTGACTCTTTACTTAAAATACAAAGGACTTTTAAAGAAATGAAACAAGAGACGACGTTCGACAACCTCTCGCCAAATGTCAAACGGATGATTTCAAGTGCTACTGAAACGTCCACGTTAAAGTTTCAAAAGAAAACTGGTAACGTTGGTAGATCTTCAATGAGACATAAGACAAACATTCCTTTGGTTGGGGCCACATCGAAAATTTCACAATCAGGCGTAGAAATTCTTCCCTCAGTTGAAATCTACGACCAACCTTGTGCTATCAAAAGTTTTAATAAGTCCAAAAGCGAGGAAATTGAATCTCCGAAAGCGGTGCCTTTGAAACCAGAATTCAAAATAGATGACGCTCAAACGTACGACATCCCAACGAATAACAGGCCGGCTATTTACGACGTTCCCGTTGTAAATAACAAAACTGCTTTCGAATCTCTGTCTCTCCCTTACATCGACCAATCCATCGAGCTCTCTATAACATCAAACGATAGAGAGTTCGATATCAAATTGTCATCGAAAGACAACTCGCCGATGAAGCCAACCCCAAAAAGTCCCATTCGATCTCCTGTCAAAATCCCGGTTAACGAAGGCACAAACAGTTTGCACCGCAAAGACTTCGTGAATAAGAGTGAAAGTCCTTCGAAACTTTTGTCGAAAGCTGGTCCATACCCCGAAGCCGTGGGATCTACTGGTAATTTAAAAACGTGTGAGAAAGAGGTGATACGATTGAACCCCGCGGTGGAAGTTTCTCGACCCCTTTCAATGAGTTCTATTGCTTCCTCTAGTTCCACTTCGAGTAGTGGTGTTCAGAACAAAGGGGGAGTGAATTCTGCTTATTTAGCTTCTATTGAGAGTTTGGATGACCACAGTGATGCTGATATGACTTCGGCGAACGGTAGCAATCACTTTGTAAATAAAGCTGGGATGATGAACAAAAGTGCATCAGAGGAGAGGAATTCGGAAGACAAGCCACGTATGTATTTTATTAGATTATTTACAAAATATTGTGGATGGGATTTTAATAATATTTTACTTCCAAAAGATTTTGATTGCTCGTTGCAATATAACATATTTTTATTTATTCTCACGTTTGAGATTACATGTGCTCGTTATCCATTATAATAATGTTAAGAACCAATCGATTTGATCTCTTGTACCTTTTACCATCAGTGTACAAAACCAAAAGCCCTAAAACTAAAATACTCAAGATCCTATCCACTGTACTGGATCTATTGTAATAATGTCCATTCTTACCATTACTCTACTATTAACTGTGGTCTGTTGTCTCCAGGTGCTCAGCTAGCAGACGAGATGTCTGGTCTCTCGCAGCTGGAGCGCGTGTGCTCAGAGATTGTTCAGACAGAGAATGTGTACGTCGAAGACTTAAGGCAGGTGGTCGAGGTGAGTTCACTTCTTCTGTGTGCTAAAGTATTTCTGCTATTGTTATATTACTTATTATTGTTGATTCTTTTTGTTTCGTGACTTATCAATTTAGCATAGTATAGCAGAATAAGTCTATCGGTCCCTCATCCTGTTGTTTCCAATAAACTTTCTTTTTCTGAATATTTAATTTCCTCTGCTATTGTGACATTACCAAGTATTGTTGTGCTACTTTTATCATTTAATCAGCAGTCCGTCTTTCAAGGGTTGTCCGTCCTCTATTGAAGTGTTTCCAATAAACTTAGCTATAGCATTACCTTATATCCACTGTATGTTCTATCGAAAGAGGCATATCGAGAATGTAGCGAGAAAACGCTTGAATAAAAACAGCACATCCAATGTAAACAGGACTATTACTGGTGTGCAAAAGAGACACCGTTACGTGCACTCCAATGCGCTGTCCTTCTTCTTCTAAATCAACAATCCCGCTTTAAAAGCTCTTAAAGGGCATTCAAATTTGACGTTAGTTAATTCGGTTAAAGCCCACCTGATGTTAAATCTAACTCTCCAAATTAAAATGTATCCGTCTTTAAATAACTGAACTATTAGTTCACTGGTCTCTACTTGTTTGTTTTGCCACAACTTCCTATCCCTTTGAAACATCAGATGCGTTCTCATTCTAACCTCCGTTTTAGTTAAATTAGTTGAACTCTGGTTAAAATGTTTCGTAACACTTGCCTTTGTAAGCTAACACCGCGTGAAATATGTTTAGGTATTGTTGAGTAAATTGTAAGTTAAAATTAAAAATATCAATACGTGTTTACATTATTCATTGATTGCGTATCTATTAAGTATCCAATATTTCATTGTTTATCAGTTAAGCATTAATTTTAAGATCTCAGTGTTGTTTCTGATTAACTTTTTCACTTAATGTGCAATTATTTTTCCTTCGACAATTATTTATTCTATCTCTCGGCCTATTTTGAAAGACATAATTTTCATAAAAGGTGTGGTGACTATAGCATAAATAATTAAAGAACGAATCCGATGCCCAGTTTTGGATCATGCAATATCTTTAAAAATGCACACAAATTCTTGAATTTCCTGGCTTTGTTCCACAGACAAAAAGTATCTTAAACTACTTCGACCTAAGTTAAGTAAAATGTGTTTAAAGAACTAAGTTTCCTAGTTCGCTAACTGCCTCTGTTATCAAACCTCGCAATGGGGTCAGACCTACCACTACCTCTTAAACTAAGACCGTTGTTGCTGTCGAAGTGAGATAGAACTACGTGGGGTAGAGTGTCGTCTCGCTTGCACTTAATCTAGAATCCTGAAGAGTTCGTAGTAAGTAGGTTGTTGCTAGGCAGAAGGTACGGTGACCTGCTGTGCTCGACCCACTTACACCGTAGTACTTTATAATTAACTTGAGTTATTGTTTATGCATATTAGGTATAACATTATTTTACTTTGCTTTTTTTTGTATTAGCAGGGAATTAATGTATTATTATTTGAATTCGTTGAAATGTATGTATAAATTGCTTTGGGTTTTTTAACGGAACGTTAAAAGAGATTAATTTTTGCTTCGATATTCTTCTACAAATTCTAATGCCGATGCAGTGTACTTGACATTAAAATCAATTTCGAAATAGTTTAGATATATTTTAATTAAATAATCTATTCAGTCTGTTGAAACCTCAAACTTATCCATTCATCCTTGACGTCAACATGACAATTAACTGTCAATGTCATAATTGATAATTAAATGTAATTGAATGACTTTTTTTACTGGTAATGCAATGTTGCTACTTCGTTAATAAGATCGCGTGGCTTACCGACCCTCTGGCCCGCCGGTGGTGACCTGCAACCCTACTACCATCTTCTAAAGATCTATTATTGCAAGTGTGCGAAAGAGACACCACTCAACCCCGTGTAGTGCTGTCCCGCTTCCACAAGTGCAATAATATTACTTTTAAAGATGGCGGTGAGCTCACTGGTAGTTATGTCAATTTATTACGACTTAATTAACAGAAACTTGTTAATACACCTTCATTGTATTACTAAGAATTATGTTTGTTGCCTTGTGAAATATTGCAGTTGGTCAACTAGTGTTGTTTTGTGTAATTAATTTGTGAGGTAGTTGACTTCTAGCGGAATATCTATGGTCAAATAATGAGCTTCGGTTTGGTTTTCTGCAATTATGACACTTATTTAGTAAAAATGCGATGTTTTAATTTACTATGAACTCTCTCATTCTTGAACTACTGTGATATAAAAAATAAACTAAATTGCTATGAAACGTGACTCAATAATGAACTAACAAATGAGTTGTATTTTATTTTGACACTACTTTTCTTTTCGTTAAATAAAAAATACATTACAAACAATAATTTGTGTCACTATCACTACTTTCTCGCTACCGTTTTGGACTTAATTATAATCATATCATATGCACACTTATTGAGCTGGCTGTACGCCGAATTTCACTGCACATCGGGGGCTACCGAAACCAATATGGCGGCAGGAAGCTGTCAATCGTGACAGGTGTCAAATTGACGCTGTCACTCTGCCACTGCTAATTAGCTGACAAGTTGCCGGCTTTGGACAGGTTTAATTTGGCGGTAAAAGTGAAATTTATTAATTTATTTTTGTTCTAAATAAAACCATAGGCAGTATTGTAGAAAACTTTCTTTGTAACGCGGTTTTTTTTTCTTAAACTAATAAAACCAGGATACGAGGTCAGTCGTTCGATACGGTTATTCAAGCCATGGATAGTAGATTGCAACCGTTTGACCGTGCAATTTATACCGTCTTGTACCAGACCTTACCACCTAAGGGCAGGTCCTATAGATCAGTCTGTATTCTACTTAATATACAGCTTCTTGTGTCCTTCGATATGTATGTGTACTTAAACTTACATTAAAACTGTTTTAATGTGAAGGACAGTCTTAATTGTGATGAGATATATTTAAGGAGGCTGAAGGAGTGTGGATAAATACTTGATTGATGTGTTGTAATTTGTAAGGATGGGTTTACATCATGTAAAGTTATGTTTTTGCGAGAATTTCTAGTGATAACACAGTTTTTACCAAAACTGTGCTTATTAGCAATGAAATTTATGAATCAAAAGTCAATTAATCAAATGCCTAAGTATATTAAAACTTCTAAATAAACTGTAGATATTGCATGTTTAGAAAAACATTTAAATGTGTCAAAATGACATCGACAGACGTCAAACTGACATTAGACAAGTCTAAACGTCAATAGTCCCATAAATTCAACCGCCTCTAGTACTTTTATAAATAGAAACCCTTTCTGCGTTACTTAATGATTAATTCAAATGTTAATTTACTCCCTAAGATGGGATAAACAAAAAACTAATTCGCCATAGAAAGACAGCAATGGTTCCTACACAAAACCGGTGACAGATAGACAGAGCCGTTGATCTTAGTCACTGTGACCTACCAGTTACACTAGACCCTTTACATTCATCCAATCGTCCTTTAAACACCCAATTCCCGAAGAATACGAGAAACACGGCAGCTCAATTTATACTGGTCGATTTATCTTAGGGAAGAGAATAATGGTTAATGATTTTAATCTCTGATGTATGTAGATAAGGCTTAAAATGCGATGGCATGTTTGCTTAGCAGTTTGCTAACGGGAACCCCTAATATGGGGGTTGATTACAGGGTGCCCAGTAATTGTGACCGATTTATTTTTATACCTGTTTTTTGTTATTTAGTTAGAAATGTTTAGTTGTGGACTAATATGGGCAAATGGTTATAGGTCTACAGTTAAGTAATGTAATGTGACTCTTCCTTGTTGCTGTGGTATAGCTCGATTGCAATTAAAATAATTAAGTGTTAGCATAATGATTTTATTGATTACCATAAGATGTTTGCTGAAAAAACATTCTTTGATCACCCTAGCATTGTGCGAGATAAAGTTTTATCAAAAACAATGACAAGTTTTAAAGATATATTTTTTGGAAACCCGAGAAAAAAAAATGGTCATATCCTGTTATGGTTTGTTATTCCGTAAAAAATAGGCTATACAAACATAATTATTTGCAACAAAAATGGGTCACTCATAAAATGTATGACCTTCGTTGCTTTACTTCCATGTTTATGGAAGTTTTTAGCTGTATAGACTTAAAAAGTCTAGCTGGCATAGTTCGTTAGATACAGCAAGGTAACGGCCAGACAGCGGAACCTTATCAACAGGGTTTCTTTGGTACAGAACCCTAAAAAAAGATGTGAAATTTAGAAATATTTCCTTTAACCACTCTGTTAAAGTTATAAACGTCACATTTTGAATGATTAAAAGCTATCACAAACAAATATTTAATTTACAACCATTTATAAAGTAAAATAAACAGCCGTACTCGGTATTACACGAAGCCAGTTGCTTCAGTAAACAAATGCGACTCATACATATTGAACGTAATAAACTAAGCAGCATGAATGAAAACTCAACAGGTTTTTGAACTATTTTTATACATTACGGACATAGAGTAAGTACCTCACAGAGGCGAAACATCATAAAAGCGTACAATAATAAAGAGCTACACTTTAAAACTAGAATAATCCAGCTGTTAGCGGTTTCACCAAAAAGAAGAAATATGTTTATTTTTTTTAAACTTACGCGATTGATCAAGTGATGATGTACAAATGTCAATAGCTTTGGTAGGAAAGCTACTAATTACCTGCTATAAGAAACATAGTTTTTTATTTCAATTGTCATAATTGACTATCGAAATCTCGTGTGACGTCACTTACCAGTACGCTTTTTACTGGCAAATGATGTTACTACCACTTTAATCATTCTTACTTTTTTAATGATGAGATAAAATGAAAAATAGGAGTAGTATAAGTTTTAGTCAAATACCCTATTAAATATCACAAACATCACATAGCAACACCCATTTTATTAATGATACCACCACCCTATGATTAAAATATCTTTCTTCGAAGCTTAACCTCTGTGGAGTTCTTACTCTTTGGTATGGCGTCGCATATTTATAGAGCATATGCATCGCGTGGGTTGAGAGTCTTAAAAATACATGCACGACAATGTTGTGAGGTTGGGATCAAATAGTTCGGAGTATTTCACATAATACGTTGTTTGTAGACCGATTTGTCAAGGTTTGTATGTAAAATATAATTGATTTGATAGAATTTTGAGCTGATCTTTTAATGCGATGAACATATATTATGTCGGGGTGAATAAATCCTGTCCATCTCTTGAACCGTGATAGCTAGGCAGTTGAAATTGCACAGAATTTCAGTTGGTCCTAACACAACGAATACTAAAAATGGAAAAAGAAGTAGTTAGCAACATTTGGGTTGAGTCCTCTGAATTGTTTTTATCACCTAACCAATTTATTTTCCTTTAGCCTAATAATTTCTAATTTCTTCGGAATTTTCAGGATAGCGAGTTCAACTGGCATTTAACCAGACATTTTAAGTATACACCGATTCTTTGGACATTTCTTATCCGATTTTGTAACCATAAGAAATGTGTATTTCTTCTTCTAAACGAGCCTGATATTGACAAGAAATAGGTTTCGACTAACATTTATCATTTTCAAATAAATGTGAAAGTGTGACCTACGCAAGAAATTCAAATATTTCTTTATATTGATGTATTTATTAATGAACGCCCGAGGCAGTGAATATGTTAAGTTAAGTTTTATATTAAAGTTCTCGCCTATCTCAATAGGTTGATACTTAGTATTTGACATCATAATCAATTTGATTGTATCTAAAATAATCTAAATGTATAATCTAGAGGAGACACTCCCAGCCCGCAGCGATGGCAATGAATTTTTAAGTCTTATTTTACCTTTTATTTTGTGTTATGTATCGTAAGAAGAGTATTATCACAAGAAGTTTTTTTTCGTGGTCATCAAAGGATGGTGTAGTCATAAATTTGATAGGTCCGTAGGTCGCCAATTTATATGTATTGCAAATTCCTAGCGAGTCTGACGCTTGCCTGATTTTTTAATATAAACGCTTATCCAGCAAAATATATTCAACAATTAGATAACGAGTCAGTACATTTCTCTAAAGTCTTCTTAACCATAGAAATCATAATTGTTCTCAAGCTAGTTTGTATAAAAATAACCTCCATTGACACATCCCTCCCACACCACAGACAACACACATTCGACGCGTAGGCTTTATGGACCGACGCATATAATTATTGATTTATATACCAACGTGCATTTAAATTTGTGATCGCACGGATTACAGATAGTCATTGATAAGCGCAGCTTTCTAGGATACGGGCTGTGTTATACGATGAAGCGATTTTGTTTCGAGCGATTTAAAAGTCTATTTTAGGCTAAGTGGTAGACATTTTTTAATGATTGTTTTATTTGATAGAGGCAATAACAATTACATTATATATGTTATGTGAAAAAATAACGTTTGTTACATTATCGTACACCAACGAAATGGGGTGTTTAACCGAAAATTAAGTGGCCGCTGTTACAAAAAATACAGAAAATTACGGCAACGCTACAAAGCGAGAAAAAAAATCATACCCTTTAATTTATTTGTCACCCATCCTAATTTCTTGTTTTAGCCTATACGGAACACTCAGCGTCGCAAGTCTGACTCGCACTTGACGGGTTATCTTATGAATCTCCGTCTCTTATAAAACGGCCCTATGCTTACCATAGCGAGCTATTTAAACAAGGCGTGCTTGGTCTGTGGGCTTGAAGCTTCGCTTCAGGCTGTGCACCGTAGATGCGCTGAATATATGTAGGAATGTGTATGGAAAAATGACTTTTTATTTAAGACTAGCTGTTGCCCGCGACTTCGTCCCCGTGGGTAGAGGATATAAGTTATGCTTTATACCTGCCCTGATTTTCGTATTAGTCGCAGCGTGATGGTTTATAAGCCTTCCTCGATGGATGGTCTACTCAACACAAAAATATTTTTTCAATTTGGACCAGTAGTTCCTGAGGTTAGCGCGTTCAAACAAACAAACACAAAAACTCTTCAGCTTCATATATTAGTATAGATAAAAGATCCTTCAGAAGAATTTAAATGGTGAATTTAGTCCTGCGTTTAGGTTAAATGTAATGTAAGTGGTTTCAGTTTTAACAGTTTTGTGAATTTCTAATAAGGGAAGCAATATTGGATTTTAAATACAAATAGATAAAGACAGCTATCGCACGATAAAATATTCTTAAGAGTAATTTATATGGTGAATTCATTGATGTTGGCAAGTTAACAGTTTTGTGAAGTTCCAATAAGAGTACCTACAAAGGTTTGATTTTTAAATAAATAAACCTATCTGCCGATAAATCAACAAAATCAGTTGATCCAGGATCCAGATTCTGACGTAAAAAAATACAGGTGAAATGAGACCTCCTTTCTGTAGTCGGGTAAAAAAACCAGTTAGAAACTCATAGTGTGGTGCTGTATACTCGACACTACACACAATATTACTATATTATTACGCCTAATACCTCTAAATATACCCATTTCAATTGCTGTTAAATAAACTCATAAATTAGATAAACATTTTTACGGTGATCAGTGAACATAACCTCTTTAGTTTGTTGCGGTCTGAGTTGTAAGATGTAACGCTTGTGCAGAGATACTAAATAGATTTGATTGTAGCTATACAGGTATAGGCAGAAGGCTCGTAAATGTTATGATCTTGAACGTGTATATTTGTAGCATTTATTTTGTTTAAGTGTCTTCTGTCAAGACGAACGCCATCTCAGTCTGCCCGTGACCATGATACCTGCAAAGGTTTCGAAACGTCGGGAACTAAAATCTAAAATTAAACCGCGATAAAATCCGTAAAAGTAGTTTCATTTGAATAATTTAAGTGTATTCTTTTATTTTTTCATGAATTCTTCGTTAGATTAGAAGTGGAGCTATTTGTGATTTAGGTCCATTTTTCTAGTCAAAAGTTAGGCTTTTGAATAAAATTAGTCTTTTTTATCTCTACTCAAAGTCAATTAATGAAACTCCAAACATTGAGATAAATCCTAATGATATCACCATACAATTTTCAGACTATATTTTTGTTTGTTGCAAGGAAAGTGAAAATGATTCAAACATTGAAGATGAAGATGTACTACACAGTAAAAAATGACTTTTTAATAGTTAACTTAGGTACCATATTTCTATACTGAACCTACTTCAAAATTACGCATGTGATAATAAGTGACGCACATTTCATAAGAAGCAAGGACTCAATGCATTGCTCATTCAAACCACAAGCAACTGTTATTATAATGATTAAACATAAACTAAATCGACCTTTGTTGACTATTCGTCATACGAGTGTCAAGCAATTTGTATCAGTACTTCTATGAGACATTGTACACACGTCTAAATTTCATCATCCTAGCCTTTTCCAAAATATGTTGGCGTCGGCTTTCAGCGTCTGCCTGACCTCTTCAACCCAGTTACCTGGGAAACACGATACCCCTTGGTTAGAGTTGGTTAGTGTAGCTTATCCTCTGATCGATCAACTTATGTATTTGTAGTATAGCCACAGCTTCCCAAAGATCCCAATCGTATGAGTTACTTTTCGCGAGTAACACCATCAGACGTCCTTTTTTTCGGTATGGCTTAGGAATCCTCTTGGACTCACTCCCTCGGAGGAGGTTATGGGTAGTGTCAGCCTCTTACTGACTAAACCTGAACCGCCGTGCTACGTCATCCGCGTTTGTGTGTCGGTGCATAATGCATTGCAATAATTGCAATCCTTCATACACCGTCCTACCATTTCAAAAATGAGTATTATTGCAATTTGTGGTAGAGAGATGCCGCTCTACATATAGTGCCGTCTCGTTTTCTCAATTACAACAATCTTACTTTAAACGATGCCCTTTGAACCTTCTTCTCTTAACTGTATAACGGCAATGCTAAGTGTTGAATTCTCACGTGGGATGAGCAATCAAAACATTTTTATATCCGTGGTGGCATCATAAAAATGCAATGCCTTAGTGGGCGAATACTGTTATGCAGTCAATGTAACCATTCAACAGTGGAGAATAAAGTGGAGGCCTGCCACGTTCTTGTGGGAGCGATATGGCATGACATGGTCTAGAGCAGTGTCTCGCTTGCACTACGGTAGGCGAAATACAAAATAGCAATCGTTGTGCTATTTTTCTAAGTACAAATCGAAAATGATCCCACGGGTACATGATAACTATGTGTTGTATTTCGTCTAAATCTGTTCAGTGGTTTTTGCGTGATAGAGTAACAAATATCCATACATCGATGAGCGTTTAGCTGTCAAATGTTTAATTTTTTTTTTAGGTGGATTGTCAAGGCAGAATAACAGCAACATTCTCACAAAAAGGCTTTTTTGAAATAGATATAATTTTACTACATAACTACAAATCTAAGAATAACACGAATCACCAACCGTCAGCGAGCCATAAAACAGTAGACTGACAACTGGTGATGAGATTATTGATGATCATTTGTGGTGATGATGGTTACGCGACATTAGTTTGTCGGTCAATCAAATTATTAAGTGATTCTCATTAACGTACCGTGCGTGCCTTAGCATAATCACACGATTACAGTGTCAAGAGATATCTCTTAAAGTTAACGCACTAGGTAGATTTGACGCGCGTTTGGGAAGAGCTTTTTTATTATTAAACTTAAATAAAGTCCTCCTGGTCTTATTTTATTTCAGCTTAATTCATGACATTGATTAAAATGCCGCATTTAGGTCCAGTTTCACCATACTCTGTTAAATATTTAACGGTCTGTTAAGACAGATAACGGACTGTTAAAGTTATCGAGTGTCCCACCACGACTAAACGTCTGTTAACTTCGCTTAACAAGGCATTAAATCTAATCACCGGTCAAGACGTCTGTTAGACACTAACAGATTGTCAAAGTCACGTCAAAATGGACGCTGCATATAATTTTATTTTTGCAAATAACATTTTAGAAAATTTAGATTGCTTAGATGGAATTGTACGACGTCCCAGAATTTTTAAAGATCGTCATTGCTATTTCGAAGAATACGATGATGTCGATTTTTGTACCAGGTTTCGTTTATCAAAAGATATGACCCTTGATATTCTCCAGTTGATCGAAGATAAATTAGAATATCCATCAGATCGGTAAGTCGTCTATTAATTAATTAAGACCATCATGTACGTTATGAAATGCAAGAAATCATTGAGTAGTATTTTTATGCACTTATACAACCCATCTTATCATGTGTGATATTTTGATTATATCCACCTACAACCTTATAACTTTACGAACACAGATTTACATAATACAGGTAAGATTTATAAGGCTTATTCAATACATGAATGTTTTATAAAATTAATCATTTATTTTGTTTCAGAAACGAATCAATTTCACCCATAAATCAGCTTCTTTTGACTTTGAGATACTATGCGACTGGCTCCCAACAAATATCAGTTGGTGATTATTGCGGTATAAGTAAATCGTCATCTCACAGAATCATACACAGAGTCACTGCTGCAATAGCCTCATTAAGCCGCAATTGTATCAAGTTCCCAGACACAGTGGAAGAGATAAGGAAAACTCAGTTGAATTTTTATAATATTGCAAAATTTCCAAAAGCTTTGGGTGCTCTAGATTGTACACATGTACGGATTCGTTCCCCTGGTGGGGTAAATGCAGAATATTTTAGGAACCGGAAAGGCTACATGTCCATAAATGTGCAAGCGATTTGCAGTGCAAATTTAGAAATTTTAGATTTGGTGGCAAGATGGCCTGGCAGTAGCCAAGACCAAACTATTTGGAACGCTTCCTACAGGAATGCTTTGTTCGAAAGCGGCAAGTATAGGGATGCTGTATTATTGGCTGATAGTGGGTACATGAATCGGCCTTATATCATGATGCCACTGGACAATCCACAAACCCCAGAGGATATACTATATAATGAGGCTCAAATCAGAAGCAGAAATCCTGTTGAACGCATGTTTGGGGTGTGGAAACGAAGATTCCCTGTACTTGCCTTGGGGATGCAGATACAAGTGAAAAAATGTCTTGCTGTTATTGTTGCAACGGGAATACTGCACAATATTGCAATAAAGGGAAAGGAAGAGTTACCACCAGATGATCCTGAACTTGAGTTAATTATGCCATGGGAAGATTTGTTCCGTCAGGGCCATATCAGGGAACAAAGAAATAATGGAGTTATGAGAGATATAAATCCTAAGCGAAGAGAGCTAATAAATAATTATTTTAAAAGTTTACATTTAAATGCATCTCATAATTGATTTATAATTATTAGTTGTTATGATGTCTTTATTTTAACTGCATTAAATTTTATAGACCGAAAACAGTTAGTACCTTAAGTACAAATGAAAAAATCTTAAGTACAAATAAAAACATGATTCATAAATGTAACTAAAGAATAAAAACATAATGTGGTGTATTAGTTTAATTAAATTCGTTTTTAAAATAAAATAAAAAGTCGAAAATCATATATTTTTTTTTAACATTTCAAGTTCCATTTCCAATTTCTCCGTTCTAATTTTTTCTTGTTTTAACTGTTCTCGTAAAATTTCTTCCTTTAGGGCAGCTTCTTTTTGGGTATTTTTCAACATGTTCTCAATAAGTAATAATTTGCTTTGCAGGACTTTGTCCTGCAAAGAAGTCTTTGGCCTTCTTCGGTGCAGCCATGTTGATGTCGAAAGTTCTTTATTGCCGGAAAGTGTAGTCGACACTTTAGTTTTCAAATCTCTTGGAGTCCAACTGCTCCACTTTTTATTTTCCACTTTCTAAAAAAAAATAGAAAAATTATTGTAATTAATTATTTCACAATTATAATGGCCATAAAAGCCACTTGTCTGCCAGTACCTACATAAATATTTTTACCCACCTCAGTTGGAATAATGCCTTTGTTTTTCTGAGACATACTGGAATCTTTAAATATTGGTGAAGAAGGCGCATTGGCATTGAGTACTGTCTGTGATCCCAGAACGACCCCAGACTCGATATCATCCTGGTAAATAAATAAAAAAATTACCTCGTATAATATTATGTTAATTAAAGTTACTATAAAAATATAACACATAAATATACTTTTTTATTAAGAACTTCAATTTCAGTATTTGAATTACGAAGTTCCTGATCTGAGAAATGTATATCAGAGTCATAAGGATTATCAAGTCCATCCAAAGTTGGGCCAAGTAACATTTCCACTTGTCCTTGAAGTGGTCCTGGTGGTGGAATGTCAGGCTTGCCTCCTCCTGCAAAGAAACACAATACTTAGCACGACTTCTCGGAATAAATCTATACACTTTTCTTTTTAAAAACGACTATTGCTCTAAGGAATTTAATCCCTGTGTCGTTGGGTTTCACAAACATACAATTCACATGCAAAAAGACACCCAGACTCAGAACAAGCATTTGTGAATCACTCAAAATAATGCTTGTACTACGCGGGAATCGAACCCACGACACGCGGCGCACAGTGGGTTTGGCGTGATGACCTTAACCACTCGGCTATACCGTACAAGCATTGGATGTGCCTAGCTGTAGCATATTGTGTTCTTCTTGTTTTCAGGCCTAGCTAGTTCATGTTTTAAAACAAATAGCTGTGTCACCTACCAGTTAAAAAAATATTTTTTTTGGCAGCGGCTTTGTCTTTCCGTGTGGTGCGTTTGATGTTGTCCCAGCAGGTTTTTAATTGCTCAACGTGACGCACGTGAAAAGAACTTAAACAATTAAATTCTTCTGCCAGTTTCTTCCACCCTTCATTTTTCGTTGCACTGGTCACGGCATCCGTTTTTTTATTTTCCACGATATCCTTATGCCGTGAAATTAATTCTATCAGGAGTTCTTTTTCGTGTGTGGTAAAATTCGGTCCACGTGTCTTCCTCGACATTTTTTTATTTCAAAAAATCGCGAAAAAATTACACCGCAACAAACCGAACACAACTAATCAAAACGTAAACAACACCTAGATACCTTGACATTTCATTTCAAACGACGTATTATACGACTATGAAAAATGTCGTCCAATTCCATATAAATACACGTCGGAAGCGAGCACTTCAATCTGGTTGCTTAAAATAAGAGCGAATGACTTGCCCGTCATTCAGTTAAATGGCAGATTTACTAATGCCTTGTTAAATTTTTGCCGTGGGACACATGACGACATAACAGACCGTTAACTATTAACAATCCATTAGTAAATGACCGATTATGATTTAACAAACAGAGTATGGTGAAACTGGACCTTAATGTTATTTTGTTATATTTGGTTTTATTTTTTCCTCTCCGCTAGCGCCCATAAAGCGGTGATAAACCTCAGTCAGTCAGGTCAGTTTCAAGTCGAACTTGATGTAAAAATTGCGTAATATATCAATCATGTCACACAATTTTGATAAAATTATTTGACTTCGAACTGTCAATTCATGGTAAGTTCTCTCTAATTTGTAAATAAACTATTATTACTTTTTTCCATACATTTGGCCGATTTTTACCTGCGTAGACGATTGTACAAAGGACTCTTGACCAAACGGTCTGTTATAACACCTAGTGCGTGAACCTCGTATGAGTGACAATGACAATGACAATGTGGGTTGAACCGGTGTAGCGAGTGCAGTGGACACACAGCCTTACGACCGGCTATTGTGTGCGGAGGTGCGTTTGAACTGATGCAAGTAACTGGCCTGTACGTGACCCAACAAAAGTACTCCGTAATTATTTCCTGATCTGTTTCTGTTTAATTTGCAATTATGAATATTTATTTATTTAATGCAGTCGCTGAGTTGTTATTTTAAGGTATATTAATACCCATATGGGGAAGGTTTGGTTGATTTAAACGCTAGCTCAATACGCCTAAGGTGTAATGTTATGTTTTTAAAATAATCGGTAATATAATCACCTTCTTTAAATTGCCATTTATAAAACTTACAGATTTTCACAGAAATATTCAAGAGGAATAACAAATTTATGTTTAATTAATTTAGAGAGCAGTTAAACATCTCAATCTATACAACATCATTGTAAACAAAAAATTCCATTCAAATCTAAACTAATCTAGGATCTTACGACTGACCATTGAACTCACTTCTTTTGTCGTTGAAGGCTTATATCGTGGTATGAAACTTGGCTCTTATTCTACATTTATATCTTTGATAGGATCCATCTTACGTGAACTTTCGTATATAATATCAGTAGGACAATCGGCCTACTGGCCGTGACAATGACAATGTGGGGCGAGTTAATGGCGCAAGTAGCTATCGAGGTGGACGGGCGAGTGCCCACGCGGCATATTGTTTACACGTCACATGTACTTGACTGTTCCAAGTGTGAAGAGAGCTTCGAATATTTGTCTTGTGTTTTAAGTCGTATGTTGTAAGCAGTGTTTTCTTGAGTTATTGTTCTTTAGAATTATTATTTTTGTGGCGTTTGTCTAACAGTGTAGTTAAGAATAGATGTGACTATATCTTTGATAATTCTTTTAAATAAATGTTACTAGCTTAGGGAGTGTAGGGGATGGAATTATTTTGTTACTTATAATACTACTTAAAATAATCACTGTTAAAACCATGCAAATATTTATTTAAATTAAAGTTGTTTTCAGTAATATTAATTTGAAAACACCACACTGACATTTAAAAAATCTTTATCTTGTTTATTTTTAATTCTAACTATAACCCGCAATATTTCTTATTTACTATCCAGCTTATAAGTTCAAACGAGGCATAAGATAGACATGTCGCTCAGTTGTAAAATAAAAATGGTGGCCGATGGTCGTGACAACTTCATTAAAATATTATGTTATTTTTATTAAACGTTACTGTCGGCTTCCCTGTATTACATTACGTTACAGAGTTAAATTTTATGATTTTTATTACTCTATAAAGAGCCTTAGTATAGATGTCGCATAGGTCTTCATATAAAAGCGTTACCAAATAAAAGTGATACCTATGTGGTACTAACATAATTATTATCTTAGCAGTCTTTAGTACTCATTTAAAAACATTTAAAAATACAAATACTTTATCGTCTTTAAGCCCGTATTCGTCCGCTGCTGGACATAGGCCT
The DNA here is from genome assembly GCF_003590095.1 of Trichoplusia ni. Classification (NCBI taxonomy): domain Eukaryota; kingdom Metazoa; phylum Arthropoda; class Insecta; order Lepidoptera; family Noctuidae; genus Trichoplusia; species Trichoplusia ni. The sequence continues at coordinate 2,910,085 of NC_039501.1, forward strand.
CTGCAATTGCACGCCATCGAAATTTATCTTTGGCTGCTCGCATCCAGCTTCTTATTACGTGCTTATTACTTACATGCGCTAGAAAAATCAATGCTGCTACTGGGCATGTTGAATGAAAAACAGTTAAATGCCGCCGCGTCTGCTCATGATTAAGGACTCCGGTTGGGTCCGAAACTAGTCGGGCTACCCCGATAAATACGCGTGAGTAAACCGTTACATAATTTAATAATGAATCATTCTCACGACAGTTACTATCAAAATAAAGTTAAATGCGAGTCGGAACTTCAATACAGAGGGTTCCATACAAGAAGGGCTTAAGTACAAATAGGCTAATAAACAAAACGTTTGGGTGAGAATTAAATTTGTGCTTCCGAAAACTCAAATTTGTTTGTCACACCCGTAACTTATGGCCGTAACAACCTTTGCTTTACCGTTATTTTCGTTTTTGTACTAGTAGTTATTAAGAGTTCCTACAGGTCAGTCATATTAAAACTTGCCTTTATTCATCATATATTTATAAATAAACAGACAAGTTGATGATTACAGTAATTATAGAAAAAAATCTTTTGCATATTAATGCAAAAACCTTGAGAATTTGTATCTTCTTTGAGGATATTACTCAAAACACCTGCTTTTTGTGTTTAATTCACCTATAATTATCTTCACAATCATTAGCAGTGACAAAATTACTTCTTTATTGCAACGTCGTTAAATAAACATGAAACAATTGCATCCACGTTCTACAAATTAAATAAGTTTAAAAAGAAACGAACAAACTACACTACAGATTATGTAAAACAATAATATTCTGGGCTAAAATTCTTAAATCCAAAACGGTCGTAACACAAATCACAAAATTAGATAAACATATCGTAACAAAAGAAAAAAAACAGAAACGACATTTAAAAGGTAAAAGTGCTTCTATTTAATATTTATACACGTAATACTCTCTCCATATAAAACTGCTGTACCCAATATGGTGAGGTCCGTGATACACTTATCACGTTATCAGAGCTTTCTATAGCTGAGCACGAGCTATGATACTCTAAGGGAGCGGACATATTGACTAACAAAACAATATGGCGTGCGACACCATGACAGTTTCGCTGACAGTTATTTGACGTGTGAAATGTAATGACAATCGAAAGGTTTAATTAAAAAGGTTTTAAGGCCACTTTCTTATTAGGCCTAATTAGTTGATAAACTGGTATTTTGAAATATGTAGTTGGATAGCACGGACAGATCACGAACTTGTCTTGAGAAGCAATGCTCCAAAGAAATAGTTAAGGAAACTAAGGAAAGTCAGTTAATTAAAACTTAAACAAAACCTGTGAATTGTTAGAATTGTTCTAAAAGTGGAACGTTAATGATTATTTGTAATAAATTACTCTTATATTAGAAAATTATAAAGAGATATAGTCCTCGAGCACCCCCAATTAATGCAGCAAAAGCACCAATTATCAGGATATGAAATCGAAAAAATAATCTGCCGTAAAATCCTTTTCCTTTGTGTATCTACAATCATCAGCAATTTAGAAAATATTTTAAGACTTTTTTTTGTACAACAATTAGCCAAACAAATGATTACTATAATGATTAATTGTAAAATAGTCATTTTCAATCGCTTCACCGTGTCCCGACCCTTATATTAGTAATAGATTCCACTAATTCTCTTTAGAAATTCGTTCTAATTTCCCTTCTGAAAGTGGACCTGCTACACAACGCTGCTGACACCTGTAACCTATCGCATTACTATATTGTCCTTAATTACAATAGAAACGAGTGTTCACAAAAAAGGTGGAATTAGAGCATTCATTTATTCTCTCTTATATTGCTTAGGTTGTAGTTTTTGTAAAAAATGTTTACTCCACCTCCATATTTTTGAGGACATTTTGAAGACTCCACAAAAACGATTTATATTTTTATATATATTTGTCGGCAGAACTTTATACCACACGAAAACATTCATAATGGCGTTGTATTTTTTGTTAAAGAAAATAAGGATTTTAATCCTAACTCGAAGAATAAGTCATCGTTAAAGTTTCGCTTACTCTCATTAAGTACCTACCTATACTATACTACCTATCAGCCATCAGGCCTCGTCAAAGTTTTCAGCATGTACAATCTTAAATATTACTTAAATATTCCTTTTGACCTCACCTGTACATCTCGCCAGTTCAGAATGCCAGTAACCACAGTTTGCACCGCGAGGGAGGCTAGATTGACCATTGTTCTCCTGTCTTTATGAACGTCAAGTGTGACACAAACGATGGGTTTACACTACCAAATAACATGCAGGAAATTGCATGCTTTATTTAGAAAATGAAGACGAAAGCGTTGGCTAACCTTTGTAATACTTGTTTCACTATATGTAAAATGTTTAAAATAATAATAGTTTTATTTTCGAAATAAAAGGTTATCTTTTAGACACTTTATACTAAATTTTTTTTTTATGCGCTAGTTTTAAGCATGGACTGCACTGATACTCGTACTCAGGTGGTTAAAGTCACCCCGCTAAATCCAATATGAGCGACCTGTCGTGGATTCAAGCCCCGTCAATTTTCTCTCCTGGACAACGCCAAATCTGAAACAGAATAGCTAAAAGAATGATGAAATTATTCCTAGGTCTCACTTGCTTCTGTTGATGGAAACCACCTCTTTCTTTTGCAAAAACCAGAAGCTAATCTTAGAAATTAAAATCATTTAATCAACCGATTTCAAAGAGTAGGCTTTTCAACGGTATTTTTATGCTTGTTTCCTCTGTATTTCGGATAGGATGAATTAATTTTGTTGATTCTTTTTTCATTTAACGTGAAATAGCTGTCATTTGGTCCCATAAGTATTAGCTCAGTAATTTTTCTTCGAAGCTGTTTGTATGTTATTATCAACAAGATCTCTTGTCATGTTCCAGGGCTACCTGCACGTGTGGCGGCGGGAGGCGACGTTCTCCGAGGAGCAGCTGGCTGAACTGTTCAACAACATCGAGGATATCTACACGTTTAATAGGTAAGCTGAGAAAGGAAATTTAGTCCCCTTAAGATACGCCAAACTCTTCTTAATAAGGATCTTCTTGGATTTGAGAAAAGTTGTTATGGGATACGTGGAATTCTAATCTGGCTCAAATGTTCTGTAGATAATCCAGGGTTTTAGAATTACTCTAAAAGTATGGTAGTAACATTTTAATGATTTCTTTCATCTTCTCATTCTTGTCGCAATATGGCTTTCATAAGGAGAGCCTAAACTATTTACCAGATCAATTGAACACGATCACATGCACAAAGACAGTCAGTTTTAGGACAAGCATTTGTGGCTCAAACACACTCGCGAACTCACGACACGTTTGAAATCGATGCTCAGTGGGTTTGAAATGGACGCCTCAACCAGTCTGCTATCCATGCAATCAAACCAGCCTAAAACAGTGGCAAACAACGGAACTGTACAGTGCTATACTTATACAAAAACTTGACAACATGCCGCATTTTTGCATCAAACCCATTTGACAAATAGCAATATCATTTATTGTCGACATATGGCATAACAGCGCGACTTCCCCCAGCCTAGCTTTTGCAAAAATGTAATAATAGGGTGCATCACGCCCTTTTAAAGGGTAGTCAGAACCGGAACATATCAGGACATGAAATATGTTTTAGTTGAGCACTGCTTTTTATAAACTGTGGATCGTCGCATATGTAGTGTAATTTTTGGAATTAAGCCTACCACGAACATTAAACAAATAAGTAAATATAAGACAAGATTTTATCTCCTACAAAATTTAAAATAGGCATTAAGATCATGTCGATCAAATTTACAAGGAGGAATTTATGACAAAATTGTCTTCTTTTGGCAAATTATTCAATGAAAACTCAGTGATTCCTATATAGTATATATGGATAAAAAATGGAAATAGGCCAATCTTGAATCAGCTTAAGTTAATAATCCTAATTTGCCACAATCTTATCTGATAGCCAATACAAAAACAAAATAAACAATATATATAAATCTCGTGTCACAATGTTTGTCCTCAATGGACTCTTAAACCACTTAACCGATTATAATATTAACACTTAACACCATGTGCAGTTCGATCCAACTTGAGAGATAGGATAGTTTAAATCTCAAGTTATAGTCGCAATTTCTTCTAACCACGCGGACAAAGTCGCGGGCAACAGCTAGTTGTATTTTAGAAATGACAAACCAATTCGACTAGTGACGTGACTTTGATTTGACATCTCATTGGAGTGATCCAATAACATTAGGCGAAATGTTATCCATCTACAAAGCCAAACTTTCTCATTTGCTTAACCTAATCTTTACTCATTTTCGTAATGCAAGTTTGACTTGACCAAGGGACTTGGATTAAGCAATTACGTAATTTTTATCCCCTAGTATAAAAATATTGAAGTAATTCATTGTGGTTGGTCTCACTGGGTGGGGTGCATACTAAGAATGGGTCTTTGCAGAACTTTACATTAGCGTATTAGAGTGAATTCTTTGCCGCATTGATGGTCCGTCTTGAGACTTGTGGAAAGGGACACCGCTCTGTGCCGTATAGTGTTGTCACGCTTCCACGAAAGAAATGTTTTTACTTTAATATGCTGCATATATTTCTACTTTTCTAGATAGTCATATCGATATTTCCTCAATCCGGTAAAGTAAGGTGTTTTGCATTTTAATCATAACTTCATATTTAATAGTATAATATAGTAGGGAGAGATATGCCGAATAACAGGGTATTTAACTTAATCTTAAAATATAAATCTATATAGTCCGTCAGACAGATAATATTGAATTACGAACGATTAAATATATTTTCAAGTATCGCCTCAGCAAGTATTGTACGGAACCTTCAATTTCGCGAATCAGACTCGGTTTTTTCCTATAAATGTGTTCTAGGAAACCGAAGCAACTTAGATAAATATGAAATAATGTAATGTTACATATTTATCGTTTTGTAATGGCAGAATAACTACGGGAAAATCGTGTGCGGTCTTGTAAAATTACACCTATTTGAGTTCTCAGCAATTTGTTCTGTGTCAAGGCAATTTATAACTTAAGGATACAACAATAAATTCTATATTATGTAATATTTTTGTAAACTTTGATCATTAAATAAAAGCATTAGCCATTTTTTTCTTAAATTAGTATATAACAAAGTAGAATTACAGAAATAGTGCGGACTTCATTGGGTGACATTATTCGAAAAAAATATATAAGTACCAGCTTCAAATGACATGACTTTCTATTTTTTTTAAACGGTTTATTAGACCCAGAGATTATCTTTACGACACATATTAAACCTTTTTATTGCAATAGTAGAGTTCAATTTTGTCAGAAAAAATACTTGGTACAAGAAATGTTAGTTTCCTAAATACCTTTCCTTAAAAATACCAAAATAATATATTCACGGGGCTTCCGTGTTTAGTTAAATAATGTTAGAAATGTGTTTAATGACATTAATATGACGCATTTAAACATGTCATTGAACTTATAGTTACTTAGGTCATACCATAAGTGGTTTTTAGTATCCTAAAAACAGACCAGTTTCATTAACCTAATTTCTAATTCCCATTTTGCAAAACACTACGCAAAATTTGTTTATGAAATGAAATGTATGAGTAATTTAACACTTAGGAAATTTGTAATTTTTTTATCTTTTCATATGTTATAATTACATTAATATCACAAAAGGTAAAGTGTATGTAATGTATGTTTGTGACTTCTTTACGCTCAAACTGCTGGATTGATGTCGATGAAATATGGCATGAAGGTTAGACACTTATTCTTTAATCCGACTACATTTATTTATTTAAAATAATTGATAATTGAAAAACCAGATAATTGAAAACCACCCCCTTATTACAGTAATTAAAAAAAAAAGACATCATGTATGAAATTATTCGTCTCATTTCAAATTTCTATAAGATTTCAAACCTTTTTTTAATTTAAATAATGTCTATCAGCTGTCAAATTGTCACGACTCGTCACGTAAGTGTCCCAATATGGATTCTTTTGAAAATACCCCAAACTGCATGCGTCCGTGGATGGGGTGTTAAAAGAATGGCAACCCTCTGGGGAGAGGGTGTCTTACAAAAGAGGGCCTGTGTGTGTATGAGCGTTTGTGTTTGTGTGTATACAGGATGGTTGCGTTAATGCGGGAAGTTTAAAATATGTTTTTTAGTTTCCATTTAGATTTTTTAATGTTACCGAAATTATGTAATAAATAGTAACGGTTTTTTTTTAATAACGACATATTATAATCCTTGTGTCGTCCTGGGTTTCACAAACATTCAAGTCACATGTAACGTTGTTATGGCCAAAGTATTATTATTTTAAGAATAGCTCATAGCCAACATCTCATTAACACTTATTATTTATTTGATAAATCATACACATTCAAGTTAAAACATTTATATTTTATGTCGTAAACAATTGAGGCGTTTTATTCGTTATTTCTGCCCACCCCTCCACCTCACAAAAATACTTTTATGTAACAAAATCCCTTCTTCCTGACGCAGTCGGGTAAATCCTAACTACATCATCCTGTATATAACGCACGTGCGTATTCTAACAGTTGACTTGCTGTGTGGTCCTGGCGCACGAGATGGGTACACTATTAAGTTACTATTATTTATCGAGTACCGACTGTTATTCGTTATCTGATAACATCTGGTAGGATTTGACGAACAGATTTCTACCGTACTTCAGTGCTTTTCGAAATAAATTCAAAATAAAATGGATTCGAACCTACGACCTTCGACTTAGAAGTGACGACTGCTATATTTTGAGTTAATGTGATGAAAAGGTATATTTGTTTTTGAAGTGTTTGCTTATTTACTTCTGGTAATTATACAGGTAATTACAGCTAAAATAGGTTAGGGTCCTTAATTTTATTATAATTTTAGCTTGTTACAATAACAGCGTTACTACTTTTTGTTTTAAAAAATCTTATCAAAACTGTACTTGAATTATCAACAACAGGGATATAAAAGTAACTTAACCATCAAAAGTAAAGATAATAAAGTGAATTTATTTGAAGCTTGTAACACAGAAGCTCCAATTTTGTAATTGTGGTCAATTTAACAGACCATTGACTTGAAAACATGTTTTCGTATTTGGAATACATTCAAAATTAATGACGTTCCATTTAACATTGCCATGCTAATGTGGATCTTTAAATTGAATATCGAATAAAATAACGGATGAAATTGTGTTCGAAGTTTAAAACAATTGAAGTTTACGGCCAGTGTTAATTGTGGGTAGTTTAGTATTTACTGTTTTATCCTTTAATTGTAGCAATTAAGGACTTTTAAAGTGTATGAATGTAAAAAGCTTAATTTATATACGTATTTACATGTTCTTAAGTAATTAGCAATACTTCGTCTCTTGGTACCGCTACCTTTACTGGCTTTGACTGATAATAATATAACAGTTGGACCGATTTTGAATATGAATATATTTTTGGTTTCTCACAAACATTCAAGCCACATTCACATGACATCAAGACTCAGAAAAAGCATTCGTAGATCACTTGTTCTTGAATCTCAAGAACTAAACTCAAATCTTGAACGTCCTTAGTTCTAATTTAAAAAGCAAACTCGGTTTGTATAAGCACATCACTAAGCATTGTTGAACATCCTTAGCACACGAGACAAATTCGAAACTCAAATATACCTACTTTTTTCTTCACACATTTGTAACTAGACACAAACTTTTCACTTAGATATACGTCTTTATTACAAGCGAATAAGGTTGCTTTTCGTTGTTTATTTCTACCCAATATTACCACCCGCGTCGTTATTAAAACAAGGTGTTCTTTTCATTTATTTGTTATAAGATTTATTAAAAATAGTGCAGTCAGTAATGTAATTTTTAAAATTAAATGTTTGAATCTCGAATTAATAGCCCCTAGTAGGCAAGCGTGGTTATCTGTACCTATGCTTATTTCTTGATAGGTAAAATTGAGTTCTACCAACATTGCAAAACATTTAGAGTCTTGTAATATAAGACTGCACGGGTTGGCACCAAGCCAGGAAATTTTATTTATGCTAGTTTTTTAATAAGATAACTTGCTATTGCTATTATCTAATGGGCAAAATGAATGCGACAACAATATCTCTCTCACCTAGTTTTATTAACTTTTTAGACTTTTTAAGCAATTACCAAATTTTCAAAATGGAATAATTTAATTTAAAAGTCCATAATTATAATGTGGAGAAACGTCATTCATCTTTATTTAGACGGTACCTTAAAAATATGTAAGTATTATTGGTTGGTCATTTACGTTATAAATAGCCCCAGACATGTTTAGTTGCGGACAGTAACTGTCCACCGCAGCCGTATTCTATTACACAAGTAGTTGAACTCAATATCTACATTGTACTATTACAATACTAGCTTATACCGCGGCTTTACCTAATACTTCAGTTATTATGGTAAAAATAAGCCTTAGTCCTTTCCTGGTCACGTATATGTTTACAGTGAGTGTTAAATAGTTGCCTAACACTCATAATACAAGCTTTGCTTAGTTGGAAACTAGATAGCGTTGTAAGAAATTGTGTACAAGTATAGGACTTCTTAGTGGGCCTAGCTCAAAATTTGATACGCCTGATCGTCAAGACGTCGAGGCATCCAGATTTATTCTAAAGAAAAATAAGTAAAAGTGTTAACAAATATCAAACTTATTTTTTATTGGATAAAGTTATCGACACATAGTAAATAGAAACAGCTAGATCCGTTCCGTAGCTATGCTGCTAAAGACAGAGACAGACAAACATACAGACTTACAGACAGACTCGTGAAACGTACAACAACACAGTTTACGCTTCGCGGTTCAAAGAAATACTCTGAAAATTATTAAAAACTAGCACAAAACACACAGACTTCCACGTTGGGCCCTAAACCATTACCTTGCGAACACCACCTTTGTATCGTCACGTACTTCTCGTAACAATGGGTGGCCGTGATGGGGTCTCATGTTACCATGACCTCTACTCTTGGTCAAGGACCGAGGATTTTTTGCTTTTGCCGTTTTTTGCTTAGGTTAGACTGATTTTGTGCGGTTACATTAGTGTGGGTTTAGTAAATTTTAGATGTGTAGGTTGTTTTGGGTGTTTGTGCAGTTTAATATTCATGTTTTTTAGAATCTTATATACTAATTTATAAAGCTGAAAAGTTCGTTTATTTGTTTGAACGCGCTAATCTCAGGAACTACTGGTCCAAATTGAAAAATTATTTTTGTGTTGCATAGACCATTTATCGAGGAAGGCTTTAGGCTATTAACCATCACGGTGCGACTAATATAAGCGAAGATACAATGGAAAATGTGGTAAAAACGGGGAAAAGTATTCAACTTCGAGGGCTTCCGTTCAAAAATTCCTAACTTATATCTTCTAACCACGCGGACAAAGTAGCGAGCAACAGGTAGTTTAATAATGTAATGTTAGAAATTAGTGTGGATTGAAGAAAAAATAAGGTTAATGATTAATGTGTGTCAAAATTACGCATTTACGCATTTTGGAAAAAACATTATACAAGAAAATACTTCAATCGATTTAACGTCTTTAAGGAAGAGGCAGAGGAATAGAATTTTACGAAAATTGGAAAACAATTTCTACAAGCTAATAAAGCACATTGAAATTAAAGTTTTGTGAAAAAGAAAAATATTTGCTACTATTTCCATTCAAGTATTCTAACTGCAGAAGAAACCTTTAATCATTTTTGGGCATTACTTTTATGAAAGATTAATCAATTTACCATCTTTTCAATTTCAGATCTCTCTGCGAGGAGTTGAACACGTGCCGTCTGGACGCGACGTGCATCGCTCGTTGCTTCGTCAACAATACTACTGGCTTCTCTGTCTACACATCATACTGCACCGGCTACCCTCGTACCATGGAGCGACTGGCAGCTCTAGCGTCGGAGCCTCATAGTGCGAGGGAGTTCAGAGAGAGACAGCTCGAGTTGGGGCACCTTCTCCCTCTTGCATCGTATTTGTTGAAGCCGGTGCAGAGGATATTGAAATACCATTTGTTGTTGCAGGTTCGTTTGTTTGTTTGTTTTAAAACTTTAAAGGTAAATAAAAATAATGCATTCCTTTTATATTCAAATTACTTATTTTTCCCCATTGCCAGTTTTGAATACAAATATCAAGACCTGAGTTTGTATTAAATCGGTCTTTCTTTGGTCTAGCTTTTTACGAAGTCAAAAAGCTAGAACATTGCTCCAAGTTCTGTTGGAGTCCAGTCCCATTATTGCCAAATTCAATTAAAAGCTTAATGGTGAAAGCGGCGTTAACGGTATCGAAAATATTTATGAGGATGTGTATTTCATCATTAATTTATATTATGTGATAACTTCCAGAATGTGGTGAAGCAGTGCGCATCTCGCGAGACGGAATACGCGCTGCTGAAGATGACAGGCATCGCACAGCACATCGATGACATGAAGCGGCGTCACGAGCACGCCGTCCGTGTGCAGGTAAACAAGAGCAACTAACTAGGACTATACCAAGCTTGTCATCATCATCATTTACGGCCTTATCTTCCCACTGCTGGGCATAGGCCTCCCATTTCTTGTGCCAGTTTCCACGGTCCTGTGCTAGCCACATCCAGATTTGCTGTAATAAGCTTGTGCTCAATAGATAAAATAGTAGACTATATACGTCCCACTTCTGGGCACAGGTCTCTTTCTATATGCATAGGGAAGGGTTGAGAATTGATCACTACGCTAACTCACTGCGGGTTAGCGATGTCAGATTCTAATATTTGGAATCTAGATTTTCTAACGATATTGTTCTTTACTGTTTGTCAGTGGTATCTTGGAATAAATAAAAATGTTTAATATATAACTTTGATAAGTTTGCAACTTGTTCAATCGTAATAAGTTAATTAATATTTGATCATGATCGGTTAAAGTCTTCGATCCCTTAACAATTTTAGATTTGATGATCTTTAGGTTCCGTCATGCCTGTATACTAACTGCCTTCTAAGTGTTTCTGTTTCGTGTCTTCAGGAGATACAATCGCTGCTGTACGGCTGGAACGGTCCAGATTTGACAACGTACGGAGAGTTGTGTGCCGAAGGGACATTTAGGTGAGTGTCCAGTATTTTTTCGCAAACATAAAAGTGACAAAGACACACTGACTCAGGCACAAGCATTCGTGGATCACTAAATGCTTGTCCTACGAAGGGATCCAACCCGTTCAATGAGTTCAATCACTTTGCTATCCATGCAGTCATTGCACTTTACTGTAGGTGATGCATTGATGTAGCACCTGTCTCGTACAATCGTTTCCTAAGTTAAGTTGTGTTCAGTCAGTATACTAAAAGGGTTATTCCCAATTTTGCATAGAACAACTGCCTTTATAAATCCACAAATATTGAATTTCAGAATAGTCCACCATATCCTATAGTAAGACTGGTGCTTTATTGAAGTCCCTGTAAAAATCTTTCCAGACCCTTATGTTAATAACAATAAGTAAACTTTTTCTTTAAACCCTATCATTAAATTCTCACATATACCGTTTCAGAGTTTTCGGCGCGAAGGCGATGCGACACGCCTTTCTCTTCGACAACATGCTGCTCGTCACCAAGAACCGTGAAGACGGCGTGCTGGCCTACAAGTCTCACATTATGGTATGTACTAACTACACTCGCTCTGTTAGTGATTTTGTACCTTATGTCGTTGCGCGCAGAGTGGATTCTTCCCTACACGAGGCTTCTGAAAGGAAAATTATGTAAGTTTTCCAGCCAGTCACAGTTAGGATCATCAATATGATATATATGTAACTGCAAAACCCCGAATATTGGTTAATCTTAAGTTGTGCCAGTAAATTTTAGGGTTTACCGACACTAGTCGGTAAATGTAAGAATACAAACAAATGATGGTGCTGATCACACAAACATTTGTCCTGTTCTATTGTTACGTTCTATTATGTATGTATTTAGAAATGTACACGTATGTTTATCGTCATTACTAGACAAGTACTCATAATACAAGCTTTGCTCAGTTCGACACTAGATGGCGTTGTGTGAAAGATGTAGAGTATTATATCATAATATATGAATGTCTGTCCACAGTGCAACAACATGATGCTGGTGGAGTCGATAGCGGGGGCTCCCCTGTCGTTCCACGTGATCCCGTGGGACGCGCCGCGCGCACAGCTCACGCTGCAGGCGCGCTCGCCGCGACACAAGCGCGAGTGGACGCTGCTGCTCAAGAGGGTAAGGAGCAAGGACATATATATGTATTTACAAAATAGGGGTTAGAAGTAGAGTGTTGAGGGTCCTTTGTGTTTAATGCTGTATACTAAAAAAAGAAAAATAATGGGGTGGTAACTTCTTCTGGGTTCTGGTCAACTTTTTCTGGGATAAAAATGGATGATTAACAGATAAAACATGTTTCTAGCAGTGATAAGTTACATATTATTCATTATACAAATTTAATTTTCAGGTGATTCTGGAAAACTACAATGCAGTTATCCCATCACACGCGAGACAGCTGGTCATGGAACTTGGACAAAACAAAACTGATGGTAAGTGATTTTCATACTCATCAAGAAGTTACTATGAAAATCTGTTGAATAATACCCTCGTATACACCCACTGAACGTTACAGTACTATACACATAATCATTCTTTTTGTTTTTTTTTCAGATGATATGTTAGCAGAAAAATCCCACAACCTCATAACCCAAGCGTCAATGAGGAAGCAACTTTCAGCACCAGAGTACCTCGAAAAACGAAAACTAGAGAGAGAAAGAAGGAAATCATTCGAAAACGGAATTCGGGGACGCCTGAAGAAGGGTAACAGAAAATACACCGTCCCTAGTTCCAGAGCCGAAAGCCAGGAATGTGACTGTACTCAAGTTTCAGCTGAAAAAGGGACCGACTATACCTGTGAAACTTGCTACATCGACCTCTGTTCTGACTGCGAATCAGAACTATCTAAGGTCAAGAGGAACGAAAAATGCGGGTGCAGACATGACGATGGTGAACTCGGTGACAAATGCCCCGAGTGTGATAGATCTCTCCATTACATCGACTCCGGAAGCGCCGAACATCTAGAAAGAAAGCAATCTGCCTGCAAATGCTCAGACTTCAAATCTTCACAAGAAAGTTTCACTAAAGAATTCGGAAGTTCCCTGACCAAAACTAGAGGGTACCACTCATCTGACAATATAATAGGATATACTGATAACAGCAAAAGCAAGGAAGATTTGAGTGACACCAATAATTCTTTAACAAACGTCAGACAAATACAAAAGACATGTCTAAAATGCGCTAAAATTAAAGAAAATATTGTAGTCACTGATTCTAATAGTACGATACACTCAAGGAGATCCAGATGTAATGAAAGTGAAAAACCTAAAACAGATACTTTGAGGTCGAAGTCTAAAGATGACCCTCAAAGATCTAAGTTGTCTAAAATAGGAACGTGGAGAAGAAAGTCTGAACCGGGTCTACAACAAAACATGATTGGGATTGTAACTAAGAAAACACAAGACGGTGAGGAAAGAACGGAAGTGAGAGGGAATGAAAAGATAGAATTTGAATGCAAGAACTGCGGCTCCAACAAAATCACTAAAAAAGTCAAAGCAAGTGATGGCACAATTATATCTGACCCAGAGTTAGATAACAGAAAACGAATCGGTCCAACAAAACAAACGGTAGAAATTAGAATGTACAACACTAAAAACATACCAAAGAAGATTTCTAAAATAAAAAAGAACAGAGCAAAGGGTCTGCGAGTGGGTTCCGATACTACAGCTAAATTCTACGCTGATTTTTCCACCGATGTTTCTACTGAAAATATACTACACATTTCTGAGTCTACCGATAGTCTAAATGTTGATAAGCCGAAAGAAACACCGAACCCAGTACCTGAAACAATTAGTAAAGATGAAGACATTGATGAAGAAACATACAAGAAACTAATAGAGAAAACAGATTCTTTCAAAAAGAATGAATTGGAGAAAGTAAAGTACTTAAATAAGCAGAAAGTGATAAACGAAGGTTCCGAAGTAGATGATAAGACTTGTGAAACAGAAACAAAACCTGATGAGGTCTTAGAAAGTTGTGAAGAAGTCGAACAACCTCTAGAACAAATTATCTCTCAGCTGTTAATGCAAAATAGAGAGTTTCAAAAGCTAATAAAGAAGCAGCAACTTAGAAACACAGCTCAAAGACGGCATCAAAGATTAATGAAGTCTCATTCAAATCCCGAACATACGGTCCTAGCAAAAAGCCTAGACTCAACAAAATTTAAACCTAAATATGGACGTCAGACTTCAGAAAATTTAAACGATGACAAAACAGAGGAAGAAGATCTCACAACTACAAGTTCCATAACCGAAATTAATGATGAAATAGATGAAGATCATATTTATGAAACCTTGAGAGTTGATAACCGTGCTGAAGAAAGTTTACATTCTGTTAACACTAAAAGTAAGGTAATACAACATAATCCACACGTGAGTAGACCAAAGAGGTTGTCAACCCCACCAAATGACGATGTTGGTGTCGTTAATCCACATTTAGGCCCCGATTCAGACTACGTGTACTTATCTTTTAACAAACTAAACAAATTACAAAACACGGAAGGTATTTACGACGTGCCTGTTCGATCACCAGAAAAAGTAAACCGGATGTCATCAGAATACTACGTGACTATGGAAAGTAAAGGTCCCATAATAAGCGAAAATGTCTATGATTCTTTAGTTGAAGTTTGTCGACGGAAGAAAGACACACCTAGTGATTTACCCGGTGACTACTTACCAATGAGCCCAGACCAACAAAGTCCTAACGCCCCAGAAATATGGCTGAGCAGGCAAAAGGAACATTTTAATGTATCAAGAGACAGAAAATCAGGTTCCTTACCACGAAGCTTTCAAGTAGTTACAAGTACTCAAGAAGATAGTAACTTAGTTACATTTAAATGTAAACCTAATAGTAATAGCAAGACGTATCTAAATAGAGACGGTAAAGTCATGAGCACAGACAGACCGTACACAATAGCTTCAGATCAAAGTGAAATCAATTATGACGATATGAGTGATGGTGACATTCTAAAATTCAACAAATCTAATAGTACCGAGTCTGATTACGTCCAAAATATAAGCCAATCAACCTTGGAACTAGAAGAAGAAATTGACAGATGTTACAAAAGTAAATTCGAAGACATACATCTAGACAAGAATAAAAATGAGAACCTCCTTACTGTATCTCAACCGAATTTAAATATATCTACTACATCGTCCTGTGAAGTCTTGCCTTTAGAACAAAATGATGAAACGAAATCCAATGATATAGAAGTCATACACCCAGAACACAAAATATACAAACCTACATCAAATATGCTCTCACTGAAGAATGTTTTGAGTCGATTCAAAAATAAAACACCCAACAAAAATAATGAAGAGTCTGAAATTAACGCTAATGACCAGAGCAGTCCTGATAGTACGAAGTCAGACTTAAAAAGTCCAACAAATGAAAAGCGACCAAACTTGAACCCTAGAAGTTATTCCAAAAATCTCTTACAAAGATTTAGGAGTATTATTGGTGACGAACATACAGATGACAATCAAAACAAACCTGAACAAACTAAGGTTGAAGACATTCAAAACAATTTGATCAAAAGTGAGATCAAAGTTATAATAACATCGACTGACGCCAGTCCTACTACTTCAACCATAGTGTATGCAGTCAATAACGAATTGCTTAGTAAAAGTGTCTGTGAAAATACCACTTTATCAGAAAGCCAGACTGAGAAACATAATCTCGAAGCATTGTCTCTGAGTTGTGACAATATCAATGAAAAGCCCGAAGTGTTTCGTCCAAAATACGAGAAAAGCGTTAGCATGGTCACAAAAACTAGCGCAACGAGTTCTCCATCAAAATCCAACAATAGTTCCTACCAAAGCTTGAATAAGCTGCCTATATACATGCAAGGTAGCAAACATTTAGGCGCTAGAATAGCCCAGTCAGACTACGTAGACCCAACGACTCTAATCAGCGACAAATCGCCACTCAAAAAGGTTAATGTACTTATTAATAAGAATTCTGTGAGACCTGATAGTTTATTTTCTAATTCTTCTTTCGTTACATCATCAAGCGAGGGAGCTTACCAAGAAACACAAAATAAAATAAATGCTAATCAAAATGAAGGTAAAGAAAAGATGCTCGATTCTCCAGTGCAATTGAACTCCGATGAGAGTTTCTACGAAAAGTCCTTCGAAAAAATTGAACAAATGACTGATGAAGATGTTTTTCGTGATTCTGCTGTTTACTCTGACCAAGAGGATGCCGAAGAATCGAAGGTAGAAGCTGTAGGAAAAGATAAAGCAACGAATAAGACTGTTATTAAAGTAGAGAGCATTAAAACGAAGTCTGCGGCAAACACTAAGCATACTACCATCACTACAACTGTCAACGAAAAAACGAACACACATACTCGAGTTATTGTGACGTCTAATAAGACAGCGAACGTAGAACGAATTCACAGCAAGTCTGAGAAGATTGTGAAGCCTAAAGTTGCCCCACCAGTCCCTGCTAAACCGAAGATAACTCAAATGTCATCGACTACCGTTCAAAATAAAAATATTACAAAGACTTTGTCTAAGAGCTCCGACCAATCTTCGTCTTCCGAATCTGTGAATATGAAGACTATCAAAAGGAACGTTAACTACAAGCAAACCATCGCAAGATCCGAATCTACTCCTATCAATGAAAAACCGAAAATGAATGATGATAAAATGGTTAAAAGTGAACTTGTAAAGAAACCTGTAAAAACAACAGAATCTGAGATTTTAGATGATAAAACAAAATCTCAAGGAAATATACAGATGAAGAGGATGAGTTTTGAAAGAGCAAGTCTAGATTCTGCCACCCGGAAACTAAAAACAACCCAAGACCCTAAGAAAACAGTGCCAGAACAACCGAAAACTTCAAAATCTGTTTTAGAAAGACGAATGGAGATCGAACAGCTATCAAAAAGTCAAGTGAAAACCAATCAAAATGTTAAAAAACCTGTGCAAGCAGCGAAACCAAAGTATCTAACTACGAAAGTAGCTAATTTTGAACGTAGTCACAGTGAACTCACTGCTAAAGAAAGAAATACGCCCAGTACTGATGAAAACATTCCTAGTAGAAATAATGATGAAGTAAGACCCGAGTCCCTTGAAGAAGCTAAAGGCAGTTGGGTAAAACAAGTCGTCAATAAATTCCAATGAGCTTAATAAGAATTAGGTGATATTTTTGCATTTAAAACTTTGCACCATTCAAGGCCTGTGGACAAGTGACTATTTACGGAGCTAACTGTATTGAACTGACAAGTTACGTCACTTGTCGAGTACACACGTTGGAAGTTTTTCATTGAATTGCGTTGTAACATTGCCCAGGTCTTTAGTGTTGAGTGGTCTTAGCGAGTGGCTGGTTGGTTGACAATGTCTTTTTTGTGACATCTCAATTCGTAATATTATGCACTATTAAACATATTTTGATACTTGTATTCTAATTATCAACGTGTAACTTTACTATCTTGTATTTATGAATTACTGTACTATCCATTATGTTATTCGACATTTATTCCGGCTTAACAAGTTGGTGTCAACATTTGGACCAATATTGGTAGGATGGTTGGTGTCAACGTATGGACAAATTTTGGTTGGATATGTGGTGTGCAATTCTTTGATGGAGACCAGTTTGCGTCTACCTCTGTCAACGTTCCAACATTGGAACCAACTTGTGAAGTTGGCTTTATTCAAAAACTAATTGAACATGCTTCTTAAACTGTATTA
This sequence comes from Trichoplusia ni, assembly GCF_003590095.1. Classification (NCBI taxonomy): domain Eukaryota; kingdom Metazoa; phylum Arthropoda; class Insecta; order Lepidoptera; family Noctuidae; genus Trichoplusia; species Trichoplusia ni. Next base: position 2,927,879 of record NC_039501.1, read on the forward strand.
GGAAAAAATAGAACAAAAATCAAGGTGTTACATATAAACGGCAAACAACTTTGACCAACGAATCCGTCTGTTTTTATACTCCCAAATTTTGATCCGTCACTAAACCTAGCATAAGTTTAGCAATACAATTAGACTATACTACGACGGTGAATGTTTCATATCGATTTTAAACTAAAATATTAGACTTACTAACTCAATTTAGCCCGTTTAATTTCGTAAATTCATCGTCGTACTATTTCTAATATTGTCTAGTATTTTAATTATTAAGATAATTGTTAATCATTATTGTAAATAATCTCCAATCAAACTTCCTTGAGCTTTGATAACTCGTGCCATAGACAATGATATATTTTGGCAGAACATCACTAATAAATTCTTCGTGTATATAATCTGTGGAATGCTTATTTTGCTATTGTATTTATTCAAAAGTGCCATTGCGATATTAGACGAGTATTTAATTAAAAATAAAAATGGAAATTATTTTGTTTCGTGCAATCGAATGATCTACTTAAAGTATTTATTTTTTTTGTTTAGTACATTAATTTTTGTTGTGTAGCTACTAACACCAAAAAGTAGAGAAGATTGTTTTAGTATTATTTTTTTACTAATAAAATTATTCAATAATTTATTTGTTGTTTCTATTTCCTTCTAAAACCTGTCATGACAAAGCCTACCACCTAATTTCGAAACTGAATTATTGCAGTTGAAAAAAGAGATAGCGTTCTATATCGATAGCGCGTTGTCTCGCTTCCACAACTACAAGAGGTGGTAGCAGGATCTCAGTGCAAGTATTACATCAGTACATTTTTTTATGGAAAGCTTGCATTTCTCAATGTAATTTGGAACTTAGCCAACAAACCCAAGGTACTTCATACTAAGCCTTGTTAATTAATACAGTACTGTACGTGTATTCAGCGGTTACGGAACGCAGGTAAGTTTTTGAAACAAATGACTGTTGATTTTCATCACCCTCAAAATGTCTGATAGTATTTAAGAGGGACATATTTTATGTTTGTTGACCAAGATGAAGCGAGAATGCTTCTTAGTTCTTGCTAGATGTCATTTTAAATAGATATATATCTTAGGCTTCTGACTACACAAGTACGCAGCTTAGACGGTAGCTTGCATTCAAAACAGGAACTTACTTTAATAATTGGCGCTGTTTTACCAAATGATCTAGTAAAACAAATACTTGTGTGTCCCATTATGATTGTTAAAAATCGATTGGCATATCATACAAATAATCAGAAGCGGTATTCAAATATCTATGTAAAACAACAAATTTAATTTTTAAGATAGATTAAGATAGGTTTGCACTTTTGCACACACTCGAACTAAACCTCGCACTTAGGATTTTAATCCTTGTCTCTCAACAAACAAACATTAGAGTCACGTGCAAAATAAAACCCACACTCTGAACAAACATTCATTGGACACAACACACACGCTTGCCCTACGCAGGGATCGAAACCGCGACACGTCGCGGCCTGTGGGTTTAGCTTACCTTAATCACTCGGGGCTATCATTGCAAATGAAAGTTTCATAAAATAATGAAGAAAATAGATAATGAAGCAGCATAAGCGTCATTTTTAATTTCTAGTCCTAGAAAGTTAATCATTCAGTCCTGCGTGGTGACCACAAATCGGCAAACGCAATAGGTTGCCCCCAGCCCGATTGACCGATGACCTAAAATAGATGGTTGACTCTTACTGAATGAGGAAGGCAGAGGAGTGGGTGTTGTGGCGCAACCTTTGGCAGAGCTGTGTCCAGCAGTGGAACCGCGATAGTCTAAGTTAATTGATTATTATGATAATACCTATATACGTGGTCCCAATGCTAGGCACAGGCCTCTTGCCTTATAAGGAAGGTATAATAATTAATCACCAAGCTAGGTCACTGCAGGTTGGCGATTTCAAATTCCAATATTTGAAATTCTGAGTTCCTTACGATGTTTTTTTTTTTCACCGTTTATCAGAAGTGTATTAAAATAATTAAAAAACTAAATATAACTTAGAAAAAGTCACATTGGAACTATGTCTGCGTTGAGACTGAACCTGTGTATGTACTTCTGCATACACATCCAGGATTATAACCGCAAGCGCTACACGGCTGTTGATCAATTAATTATTTTAATCAACAATAAATCTTGATCGTCGTTTAAAGTCAGTGAAACAACATAGAATGTTTCTAAACTTAACCTAATCTATACTAATACTAGCTGACCCGGCAAACGTTGTATTGCCTCATAAATTATTTCTAGCTTCTAGATAAATTCTAGTGTTGACAAAAAGTAACTTACTTAATAATAGTTTGTAAGTATGTGGTATATGCGTGAAATAGGCATGGAGCGCTATGAACTATAAGGGAATACAAAAATAACAAACGCCAAACAGTATTATTTTCAAGATATTGTATTCTTTTTAATTACATAATCACATATTAATTATGACAGTAACACTAACAAACAATAATAATCTTTCAATGCTACAGCGTGAACAATATTTTTTGTTAACCCATCTTGAGCGAGCACAAACCATGCTACGTACAATTGCCCGTGTGAAAAACGTGGTGTACTCAAATCTAAGCCACAAATAGTCATTAAATGCAATATTCGTCTTGCCCCTTCCAGAATATGGAATATTAATATAACGGATATTGGAGAGCATCATATGAAAGATGTGATTATTATTTCTTCTACGAATCACAACTTCTCGTGTACCTGTACGATCGCCAACTATGATTCCAGCAACGTCTTTAACAACAGGTGCATCAATATGTCCTCCAGCTGGTGTTTTATGAGGATTAATGGCAATTATAATAGCGTGATTATTGCTTTGTAATTTGTGCATGTGTGATTTGAATATTTTAAACAATTCATTGTGCTCGATCAATAGAGCGTCCAAGTCGCTGACCATGCGAAAACGAATCAAGTTGATTATAGTCACAACGTGCCTACACACGATTGGTAGTAGAAAAATTTGTAAAAAATATGTGGTTCCTTTGGCATGGGTAGCAATGCGGGCTCATTGCTACCCATTTTATGATAAACTTGACCTCTGATTTTGAATGCAAAATTATATTGTTGACCATTAAGTAGCATTATTAGTATTTTGAACTATTTCTGTTGCTCCAAACGATGTCATTTGAAAGCATGAATTGAATGTTCGAATTGACTTCAGGAATTTACGTTACAATCTGGACCCGTGCCGATAAGTAAACCATTCAATGGTTCAGGTGGTGTTTCAATTTCAAGTAGCCGCACTTTTTCTGACGCGCAACACATTCCAGGTGGCGCAATTTTCTAATTTGAGAGCATAACAATGTGGACATTCCTCATCCAAAGCACCAATTACCACTTTTGAATGAGCATAATATTCAATATCGGGCTCATACTGGAATGCTGGACGCATGAACGATGTGATTGTCGTTGTTCTAAGGTATAACTTCATTGGGCTCAGCTCGTGTATCTTCTGATTGTTCTTGACGCAATTGCGGCATGCTCACACGCTCTTCAGCATTTTGTTGCTGGACTTGTTCTTCGGTTCTCTGGGATCTTCTATCTATAATACTTCTGGATCTACTTGTACTATGGCTCAACGCCTACTACGGTACTACGCCTTTGCATTTTTTTTGGCATTGCTCATAACTCACATTTAAATAGGAATAATGAAATTACTAATGATGGGAAATGTTATACTCGTAGTTATAGTTACGGCCAGGATAATAGCGAAAAAAATTGACACAATAATTGCAAAAAATCATTGATCTGATGGATCTGAACTAATCGTGAAAAATACACAAATAATAATGATGGCCAAAAACTGTGTTGGGAGTGAGAGGAGTCTTATTGTGTGAGTAAAACGGGAGACCGGCTTCAGTCTTTGGTATAGTGAGGCATTTAACTCATCAGTAAAGGCGTGGCTAATTTTAAGAATGTTAAGATTGGTAACACTAAGCAAATATCAGGAATAAACTTTAATAATGAAAATAAATGTTCATTTCCTAAAAACAGATAGTTTTTAATCGAAGTACACTTAAAAACACTGTAATTAATCAACTATCGATCGAGACGAAAAATGATTAAATTACTAAAATGGCTATTAAATAATTGGTGTTGGTGACAGAAAAGTAAAAATTTAGAATTGTATGTATGTTTTAATGCCACATTATAAAAAAATAAAATCAAAAAGATTCGTCCAAAAAATAAAATATATTTTTTTAGTGTGATCTACCCTTGTCACTTAGGGGTATGAAAAATAGATGTTGTTCTATTCTCAGTCCTACCCAACATGTATACAAAATTTCATAAAAATCGCTCGAGCCGTTTCGGAGGAGTACGGTAACTAACATCGTGACACGGGAATTTTATATATTAGATGATATAAAGCTGAAGAGTTTTGTTTGTTTGTTGAAATTGAAAAGTTCTTTTTATGTTGAATAGACCATTCATCGAGGAAGGCTTTAGGCTATAAATCATCACGCTGCGACTAATAGGAGCGAAGATACAATGGAAAATGTGAAAAAAACCGGGCAGGTATAAATCATAACTTATATCTTCTACCCACGGGGACGAAGTCGCGGGCAACAGCTAGTAAAGTATAAACTTTTAAATGCAACTGGACTTTTTGTGAAAATGTTTAAAAAGTTAACGTAAGAAAACCTGGCAAAAATAACATAACGATTTACGTCACGCGATTTCGCTCTGGCACTGACTTACACCAACCGATATTGGGTAGACGTATATCTGTGTTAAGTACTTTTTAATGTTATGTATACTGTGCTCCAGATGTTGAACCTAATTTTAATTAGTTTAAACTCTGTTCTTGTGAGAAGATATGAATAATACATGGTAATTTTTTAGTCGTCTTACAAAAGTAGCCCAGTTTATGTATCCGACGTAAAATACCCCTAGGCGCGATTTTTTTTTTATCATCAACTAAGATAATACGTACGAAGAAAAATTAAACAAGAGAAATCTGAAATATACTCTTAAACATGCCGCCGCTCGCGCCCTTCACCATTGTTACAAGGCTCGGACTGCGCTCGTAACAGAGCTGTGTTTCTAAAAAAACGACGAATTGTATCATAATATTGAATAAAAAATGCATTTTAAATTTATTCAAATCTCATAAATACCTATTTTTTTTATCATGAACGTGTTCTAGTCATTAGATACATGAACTGGGCTGCTTTTGTAAGACGACTACAAAATTACAATGTATATTAATAAAATTCATCAAAAGATAAGTTTAGTGCTTTTTGCGTGGAAGAGAAACAAACATCCATACATACAAATGCTTCGCTTATAATATAAGTATACATACGTAGTATACTAGGACTTCTAAAATGGATCCCACGGGCAACATCATTGTTAACACTATTGCCCATTGAATGCCCAGCAATGAAAATAAAACCCTTAATAATGTTAGAATTTCAGCTTCTTTGGCCAATTTTTCAGCTTAACTGGCTAGTCTGTCCGGCTATAAGGCTTGGAAACCATGCAACCTTAATCATGGGCTTTGCTTTGTGCCATTAAATACGTCAAATGCCAGTTAAAATTTTAAAATCTACGACTTTAAACAACAGGATTTTTTTAGGCAACGGAACATATGAACCATATTTTTTTCCCGCGTAATTCCATAATCGACCTACATCGCAACCTCTAGATATTCTCTATAACATCACATTAACATAATCCAGTAAACATTTTGATAGTAAATACGTATTTATAACGGATGAGTCAGTAAACGTAAAACGTTATGATTTGTGGCGGGCGCCATGTTGCGTGATCGGCGATGTGTTTTCCCTCCAAAAGTTATTAGCCGTCTTCGATGCACGCTAGACACTGCCTGTCGCTTAGGCCGGGAGATAGGGAGTTCAATGCAACCCTTATCGAGACCACGGCAGAAAAAGTATGCCTCGGTTAACAGTAAATTTTGATCTCCTGTACAGTCCCATGCGTTTATTTCCAATATAAGTACCCAGCAACGTGAAAACCGCTCCCACTCCCATTCTTTATATTTTTTAAGTTTCATTCGTCTTCAAGTCAAGCTTTAATTGCCCTTCAAAAATAATTTAAGGTAAGAAAAAGCCAAAAATCTTTCCAAACATATCCTTCAGTAGCAAAAAACATCACACTTTTCATTGTAACCATTAAACTTAATCGCCAAAAATAAATTAAAAAACCATTTAAAATCATATTTTTCCACACTGACTCTTCGACTACGTATCCTGAAGAAAACTTTTCCATCAATACGAAACAGACATACCCGATATTCCCGCGGGTGCGAGCGAGACAAAACACAGGAAGCAAAATAAACTTCTTCTTCCAAAACTCATTCCTTTTTCGACAAGCTTGTCTATTGCCGGCAGCGCGCGCTCGCGATGCCTTCCAAATTCGAATATTTGAATTTATAGGTTGTTTATCGTGTCGACTGCCTAGACACGACTATTGCAAAATATCAATTTTAATAGTATCCGGGTGGAATAAATTCGCGTTTTGAATAGAAATTGTAATTTCGCGATAGTTGGCGTGTAAGCGATAGGTATGGGTTCGACGAGTTACATAACGAAGTCGAAGCCGACGGGCTACAGAGTGAAGAGCGGCTCCAGCGCCGGCTCCGAGAAGGAGATGAACGGGAAACTCAAGCGGACCAAGATACGGCAAGTTGTACATTATAAAGAACTTAGTGAACTTTTTTTAACTTAGGTAATACTTAATGGCTTAAGTTGCTTAATGGCTTTGAGCCAAATATTTCAAAGATTGATATTGGCTTTCCAGAAGGTATTAGAAAATTATAAGCCTACTTTTCTGTGATGAATTCGAAGTAGTGAACAACAAAAAAAAATGATTAAATTTAAAGACATCAGATAAATAAATTGTTAATTTTTGGGCTACTTTCTAGGATGTGTCATCCTATGTATTATATATTTTTATCGATCAAACCTTTACCAAAAATCCTAATTTAGCAATCGAGAAAAACAGTACAAGTTTTGAAATAAAAACATTGCAGTCTATTCAATACTTTGAAATGTCTTAGACAGTATGAAACATAGCCAAAATTTTAAATAGATTGATTTCTTATAGAAATTAATAATTCTAACATATAATTCGCAGGGCTCTACGCCACCCTCTTTAAGTCTGTTTTCCAACAAAACTCAAAAACTACTTAGTAACAGTATCCATATTTTTTTTTATAAAACATTATTTATTAACTAACACGAGTCCGTATTCATACGTATTTCTCAGGATTGCCTAGTATCGGCAATATGCCTGACTAGTATCGGGCCCAACCGAAGTCTTTAATCAGCTACATAATCTTAATTCATCCTCTAGTTTTCATCAGTGTGACAATAATTATATCTATTAACTAGCTGTTGCCCGCGACTTCGTCCCCGTGGGTAGAAGATATAAGTTATGATATATATCTGCCCTGTTTTTTTCACATTTTCCCTTGTATCTTCGCTCCTATTAGACGCTGCGTGATGGTTTATAGCCTAAAGCCTTCCTCGATGAATGGTCTATTCAACAAAAATATTTTTTCAAATTGGACCAGTAGTTCCTGAGATTAGCGCGCTCAAACAAACAAACAAACTCTTCAGCTTTATATATTAGTATAGATAGATTGTCCCATAATAATTATGTCCACTAAATATAGTTATTATCACACTGTGCACTGATCTAATCAAAACATAGTTAGATTAACCTACCTACATAAATATATAGATTTTGAAAATATGTAGTACCAGATAGTACTTAGTTAAAAACTTTCATTCACAATCGGTAAAGAACGACAAGGGTTCAGTATCGTATCTCATCATTAACTCTTCCGCGCGACTTCGTACGCGTGGTTATGAACAAAGTTACGAATAAAATCTGATTAATTGTTTTAAATTATTAAATGATTTAAATGGTTTACTCACGCGTATTTATCGGGGTAGCCCGACTAGTTTCGGACCCAACCGGAGTCCTTAATCATGAGCAGACGCGGCGGGATCGCGAGTCGAACTCACATCATTTAATAATGAATCAGTCTCACGATAGTTATAATAAAAATTGTTTTAAAGTTTTCCATGGTGTATATCCAATAGTCATCCTCACTAAATGGGCTGTCTAAAACTGTAACTTCAAATGTAGGTACCTAACTTTCTCGAATAAATTTAGATTAAATATCAGTGATTAAATTAATTCAGCCCATCACTCTGCATAAAAAATAGCTTATGATTTTAATGCTGTCGTCAATTGCTAAACATGTGTTTAGTCCAATGGGACTAAATATGGACTTCGGGATTCGAACCCGCACCATGACAAGAGCGTGATTTTGATTAAAAGCACACATTTACCATCGAATTTAAAATCAAGGTTCTGCCTTATTAGCTCACAAAATTTTCATTTGAATAGGTAAAAATAAAATTGTACTAAAAATATTAACAACCCTGACATCGCAAACATCACGCAAACCATGATGTACCTATCTCTAATTGACATTCTAATCCTTCCCACTAATCTAATCATCCGCACGACATATTAAATCGATCGACTATACCTGCACTGGTTGCCTGGAGTTTGTTTATCATAACAACAGTTGCCATGACAACCGCTTTGTGCAATCGATACCACTCAAATGTCCCGCACTTGACAACCAAGCGCAATGCGCAACACTAGTTCCAAATTCCATTGATTTTTTAATGTTTCTTTTTTGTTTCGGTATTTAAAAATGTTTTGTTTCGTTGACAGTTGATTTGTTTTTTTTTAATTATGTATTACACGAATTATTTACACAGCCGCCCGAGCAAGATGAATGAGTATGGCTTGAAGAGGATCCCAGATTATACAGAACTGGCGTATAAGGAGGCGGTGTCGAAGCTACGGTACTTCTTGTCAGGAAATTACGCGCCAAGTGTGAGTAATTAAAATTAACTTTATATTTTATTTTTTTGAAGATCTCCGTAGAATGTGTAGATAATTTATACACCATGGGCTTAAATGTTTATAAGAGCACTAAATAATTGGCTCTATATTTTGGAAGTGTGACACAATTTCTTTAGATAATATCGTGTATCCATAAATTTTATTTTATTCTTAATTAACAAATTCATAATATATTTTCAAACATTGCGTTATTCTTAAATAATATTTTTATTGATGCATATTTCAATTATTTAGTCTTTTCTTTTTTTTTGCGCCGTATAAAGTCTGAATTTAGATAAACATAAAAAATCCCTATTTTCAACTGATTCAAATAAAAAAATGATTTTAAGTCTCTTTCAACTCGACTATCACCTTGACATTTTTTTAACTTAACTTATTATCCCTAAAAAGGTACGTAGCTACGGAGGTTCAACATCAGTGAAGAATTTAGACGAGTCTGATGGCGACGCTGACAAAAAGTTCTCTAGCTATACCCTGGCAGAGTATAGGCCGAGACCCCGACTCACCACTAAATACGCCACGCTGTACGCGGACAGCCTCAACAACTACACACCGCCTACAACACACACAGGTAAGATAGTATTTATCTACATTCCAGATATAATACCTCTTTTGTTTTGGTCGGTCGAGAGAGAGAGTTAGAAAGCGGATAGTGTCAGACTCTTAATGACTAAACCTGAACCGCCGTGTAACGTATTATAATTATAAGCAATCTGTTAATTCTAATAACACACAAATATCCGTCCGGCTAATAATAATAATAATAATAATAATCTTTATTTCAGAACAATGTCCATACATAATTACAAAATAATAAGATTTATAGTAAAATTTGTGCGCGTATAAATGCTTTCAGGATGTCTGAGTCCTGCTTTTCCGCAATAACCTGCAGGATGCTGTTGGTGCTGCTCCTGACCCTGCTCAGTAGTGATACGAGCCGCTTGCGTATTACCGCGTGGAAGCCGTCTACCCTGGCTTCCGCAAACATACCGGAGGCACTGCAAAAACGGGGCAACCCCAACAACATCCTAAACCCGTTGTTATATTGGACACGTAAGGCATTGAGCGTCCTCTGCGTATATCTGAACCACAGGCTGCACGTGTAGAAAGTCTGACAGTAGGCTTTAAATAGAGTGACTTTAACTTGTTTACTACAACGCACAAACCTGCGGGCCAGCATATTACTTCTAACCGCCAATGCCCTACGTTCCCGTTCTATGTCAACCTGGTCCTCAAGGTCCTCTGTAACGTAATGTCCAAGATATTTAAACTTTTCTACCCGCTTTAGTTCAATGCCATTTAGCTTTATTGCGGGCACATTCAATGTACATTTACCGGGGGCCTTGAAAACCATGTACTCGCTCTTCTTAGCATTGTACATCAATCCATGCTGAATGCTATATGTTTCACATATTGCAAGCAACTGCCTCATTGCACTTACAGTTGGGGTCAGCAGCACCATGTCGTCTGCGTAACTAAAGTTGTTCATACAAATGTTGTCAATCCAGCATCCCACTCGTGTGCTGCTGAGCCCAACTATAAGCTCATTCACGTACAAGTTGAAGAGCCTAGGAGAACTCAAACCACCTTGTCTCACCCCGCACTCCAACCTGTACGTGTCCGAGAAGGCATTTGCCCACCTTACATAATTATTCTGGTTTTGGTACCAGAAATGAAAAATCCGTTGTACCTGTGTAGGCACGCGGGTTTTCTTGAGTTTCTCCCATAACAAGTCATACGACACAAGGTCAAATGCCTTGGAGAGGTCAAGAAAGCATGCATACACAGGTGTACTTCTTTCCGTGTAGTATTGGACAGTGTGCTTCAGACTCAGAATTGCGCTTTCAGTGGAAAGTCCCGCGCGAAAACCAAACTGAGCATCATGAATATTAATATTTTTATCAAGTTCTGAGTCGAGCACACTGTCCAACACCTTGGCCACAATTGTAGCCAAGGAAATCGGTCGGTAATTGTTCTTATCAGACAAATCTCCAGTTTTATTTTTAACTATTGGTACTACGATGGTTTTCATAAGGTCTATAGGCAAGTACGAGTGATTCAGACATAAGGTAAAGAACATTGCCAGCACACGCGGTAAATGAACACCAGCGTATTTTAGATGCTCGATACTGAGTCCATCATGACCCGGTGACTTGCCCCTAGACATGCTACTCACAATTTGTCGAACTTGTTTAGCAGACACCCTATACAATTCACCGGTCATGGTGGACCCAGGATCTGCAGACGAAGAACCCAGTGGAGACTTAGTGGTAAAATGTTCTCTAAACAGTTCAGCTATATCTCTGCTATCACTCGCACTTCCCACGCTCACTGGAAGGCCAGTCTTATGATTTAAACTGTTGGTTGCTTTCCAAAAATCACTAAAGTTTTTAGAAGCACGACATTCCGAAATAATTTCCATTTTTATCTGTTCTTTGTTATTGTGACACCACTTTAATCTATTTTTAAATAATTTGCGACTTTCACACATTTCTTCATATATAGTACCGGATTGTGGCCTATCCTGAGAAACCCAGTATAAAAATTTACTCCTAGCTTCCCTGTGAGCTTCACATACATGCTTATTCCATCCTATTACATGTTTTTTCTTACGCGAGTGAGATTTAGTTTCACAAGTGTTAATGGCTGAGTCTGTTAATGCTATTATTATATCCTTATATAGTTTATCTAGACAATTTCTATGTTCCTTACAATTACAAATATCATAACTACATTCTCTTAATTCAACAGGAAAATCTATTAATTTCAGTTTACTATTGCACAATTTGGTATAGCTTTTTATTTGTTCTTTAGTTCTATAGCCCCAAACAGCTTTATTTTTTATATTTTTATTATAATTACTATTTTTACATATAATTGCACTTAATTCACACTCAATGACTAGGGGCAAATGATCAGACCAAAACGTGTCATAATTAATAAATACATTCTTAATAGTTTGTTTGGCAGAATGACTAGTAACACAGTGATCGAGCCACCTCACACACCCGTGAGCCTCGCTTATAAATGTATAATTACTTAATACACTTCCTAACACATCTATATCCACACAGGACCATTGTTGGTCCATACATAAATTAATTAGCTCGTTACCGAACAGTTCTCCCGGATGAGCATTAAAATCTCCTAGTACGTAAATAGATTCTATAGCGTAATGATCAACTATCGCACATACCTCGCCAAAACATGTCGTAAACTCCTCCAAATTGTCTATTCCATTTGTCGGCATGTAAACACTAAACACAAGAAATGCGCGGTCTTTCATAGACACTTTTATTGCACTGATACGCGGATTATTGCACTCGATAACAGTCACCTCTTTGAACACACTTTTACGCCACAGTATTGCCACGCCACCGTAAGGTCTTCCTTTCAAAACACCGTTTGAAATATCCACTGCTGACGTGCCCGTGTATGCGAACTCCTGGTCAACAGTGCCCAGTATCGGTATGTCATAGGGAAGTAGCCAGGTCTCTTGTAAGGCTATGATATCCGCCGACTGACACAATTTTCTGACACAATCAATTGATCTTTTTATCGACTTACAGTTAAAACTGACAAATTTAAATAAAGTAGTTGTTGCAGTTGTATTTGTTTGTATACCCATTATTAATTGTTTTGTATCACATCACTATTCACAACATTGTTTTCGGCCTTCTTAGTTTTATTAAAGTAAACTAAGACTAAGGCTAAGACTAAGGCTCCTTCTTTTATTAACAACATTATCCTCATTGCTAAATGACGCGATACTACAACTGATAAAGATAACTTAAGATAAAGATAAAGATCATTTATTTCTAAAAAACTGAGACTTTCCAAACAAATGATAACGGCTTGATGTCGCTTTATCGACTTTGAAGTTCGTTAAATTATTTACAATAAGTACCCCGGTCAAAAAAAAATGCTATATTCGCAAAGCAAACATCGTGTGCCCATACTTCTAAAGTAACATTATTATTTGCCTATGGTATAACTCCAAAAAATCATCAATCAAAATCAAAGCACGTACTTAAACATGTTTTTATCTACAGCGGCGCCCCCTCCCCCCACTACAACCAGCGGTGACGTCACGGGCGGCACAAACCCTGACGTCATCAACTTTATTCAGAAACAGGAAGAGTACATTGAACAGCTGGAGCGCGAGAGCCAGTACTGCAGGGTAAGTCATTTGGATTAACAATAACTGCACAAGTTGGTCGATCATAGATTAAGCTAGACTTGATACGGCCGGTCCATGGATGGGTGTATATTTCATAACGATGGACGTCTATTTAAAGGCACGTTAAATTGTGGGTCCCCGCTGTCATTTGGTCTTTGATAGTCGTTACGGGTAATCAGAAGCTAGGAAGTCTGTCAATCAGTCTGATCAAAGGGTATCATGTTGTCCAGGTAATTGGATTGAAGAGGTCAGCTAGGCAGTCGCTTCTTGAAATACACTGGTACTGACCTGAATCCGGTTGTACTGAAAGCCGACCGCTACATGGTTGAGTAAAAGCTAAGATGATGATGGATAGCTAAGTGGTTGAGATCACCACCCCAAACCTACTAAGGGCGACGTGTCAGTGATTCAATCCCCGCATAGGAGAAGCACTGTGCCTATGACTCTATGCATGTGACTTGAATGCTCGTTAAAACCCTCACACATTTCGCGTAGTATGTTTAGCGAGATGGCCTGAACCATTTTTCAATATTTTCTTTCACTCTTGATCATTACTCCCAATATCTCCAGGATGAACTAAACAATCTGCTGGGCAAAGTGAAGGAGGTTATATCGGAGAACGAGCACCTCCACGAGGCTCAGAAGAACAAGCTGATCTCCAAGATGTTCCACTCGTACCATGGCTCGGAGAGCGACGATCTGGATGAGCTGGGAGACAGCACTGGCCTGGATAGTGATAATAAGGTAACTGTAGACGCGTCGGTAACTTCTGAATTTTATCTCCAGTAACAGTGTTGATAAAACTACATATAAACGGTGATTTTCTTTCCATAACAGGCGACGCCTCTCAAAGCTCGCAAGTCAGCAAAGTCCCGTTCTACGAGACTGGAAGGTCCCAACATCGTCTTCGAGTCGCGTATTGCAGAACTAGAAGCTCAGCTCACGCAAGCCAAGATCGATCTTAAGAAAGTGCAGGTAAGGTTAAATTTTTCATTAGCGAGTTTGTTGATATAGTAAAACGATTACATATGTTTTAATATTTTTGGTGTATTTGTTTATTAGGAGGAAAACAATGAGAACAAGCGTAAGTTGGCCTCCGGGCTTGTTGACTCAACTTGCCTCGATGGCTTCAAGCGCCAGATCGACAATCTTCAGAGGTATGTCATTATAATTATTTTAATAGATCTCCATGAAATATGTTTTTCACTCTTTATCTGTACACTAGCTGTTGCCCGCGACTTTGTCTGCGTGATTTTCAAGATGTGAAAAACTAAGAAGTTTAATAATAACGATCATCGCAAAAATGTAATGCAATATTGAAAATGAAACATTTTTTTTACATTTTAAACTTCCTTTTTTATTTCTAAATTATAAGTAATCTTGAGCGGCCCAAACACTATCAAATGTTTAAATCAAACACATTTCATCGTTTACGATACTATCCTGGTGTCAAATATTTCACAGCTGTTTTAATGACCTTTTCTTATTTAATCCCAAAAAGAGGTCTATAACTTTGACATATCTGCCTGCCTGTCTGTCTGTGACATCATAGCTTTCGAACAAATTGAACTATTTTAATTTAAACGTGAATTATGTGCAAGTGTTCGTTTAGACATGTTTGACAAATCGAGCCGTTTAAAAATGGGGGGTATGCAAGTAAAAAATAATAACACTTCTGCCAAAAAATGTTTTACTTTCGAGGGTTTTCCATTTTTTAATTGGAAAACCCTTGGTGGGTTATGATTTTCGAGCACGTCTGTTCTTGGGACGGCCTACACCTGAAATTGCTAGACGGATTATGACAGTGATTATGAGGTACCTATCATAAAATTGGAACAGTGATAGCCAGACAGTTATTATTTTCACACACGATGTTTTCTGACGATATAAAGAAGATGTCAAATTATTTTTGTGGACGGAGCTGGTGAAGTGAGAGTCAGGCTCGGTAACTGTGGATTTTACATAGTGTCATAAGATATAAGATTTTGCAAAACTGCGCCCAGATAAACGGTTTCCTGAAACACGTTTGATTGCCCTCTTAATATTAAAACTGATCTTCCTCACAAACATTTGGACTATTTCTAAAATAAAAAAGGTGGGAAACGTGTTATCTTGACACCCTGGTGTTTTGATCATGATTTGCCTTTAAATTGCTGATAAATAAATAGCGTGATAATAAAAAAACTATCAGACAACCCTTTTTTTAAAATTGACAATGACAAAAATCTAAAGTATAGGATATGTGTAATTTGTGATGTTACGACAAAGCAAAATCTATATCTATACTAATATATAAAGCTGAACAGTTTGTTTGTTTGAACGCGCTAATCTCAGGAACTACTGGTCCAAATTGAAAAAATATTTTTGTGTTGAATAAACCATTTATCGAGGAAGGCTTTAGGCTATAAATCATCACGCTGCGACTAATAGGAGCGAAGATACAATGGAAAATGTAAAAAAAACAGGGCAGGTATAAATCATAACTTATATCTTCTACCCACGGGGATGAAGTCGCGGGCAACAGCTAGTATGAACATAAAAGTGACTTCATGTGCATGAGTTCTATTTACTGTACCAATTTACAAAGAAAAATTACGTATTTTATTCGTTAACCTACCTGACGATCATTGAAGTAAAATACCTACCGTCATCCCTACTGTATAAATGGAACTTAAATAAAGACTACATGAGGTTAGTTATGAGGTTACGCTGTCTATACCGACAGCCAAAATGAATTTTCCAGACATTGTATGACGGATGTAAGTACTGATAGCTACACGCTATTATCAGCCTTATTGGGGAAATTTCCAAAAATATGTTCCTAATCCTCGTCGGCTTAGCTTTGGGATCTCAGAAACTCATTCAGTCTCGTTCCTTCCCCTGTTTTTACCAGGCTACGAAAGAAGAAAATTTTAAATAAGCAGAGATTACAACAAATTGTTAAAGGATTTCTTGGAAGGACCACGTGTGGTGTTACGAGTGCGGATAGAGTAATAAATGAGAATATAAGGGGAAGTTTGAAAGTGGCACCGGTTACAGAGAAACTACGTGGTAACCGGCCGGTATGGGCATGTTATGCGGAGGAATGAAAATCATGTGGTAAGGAAGGCGTTAAGCATGGATGTGGATGGATATAGGGGAAGAGGACGACCAAAGAAACGATGGATGGATTGTGTGAAAGACGATATGGCTGTAAAGAGTGTTTCTTGTGAGATGACGGCCGATAGGAAGGTGTGGAAGAAGATGACATGTTACGCCGACCCCAAATAAAATAATTGGGATAAGGGCAGAGGAATGATGATGACCACGTGTGCGGTCTCTGTAATGGCGGATGTAGACTGATCAAATCGTTAAAATGTTGAAAAATCCCAGGTATCAGTAAACATTGTTCTGTCAATAGATACATAATGTCAAAAACCGTCTAGCGTACGCTCTTATTCATTGATAGGTTTGGTCGTACAGATCTTTCACATTGCATACCTATTATGCAGTTTTATGCAAGTTTTCTGGGCTTTTTTATCCGAAATACTTTTGGCCTATGTAATGTTGCAAATTTAAGAAAACATTATTTCATTGTTTGAAAGGCTTTTTTTTGTTTGAATGTTTATATTTTTGTTGCTAGTTGTTACAGATGAACCAAGGTAATAATTAACTGTGTCGTTCAGTAATTTATTGTTGCATATTTATAGATGAGATCAATGTGAACTACATGCAACTTTGGGTTGAGTGTCACTACGAATGTTTTGATCTTGAAGACATAGGTATATACTCCTATCGTAAATAAATACAAAATCTATCACGGCATTCCACATTTGAACTTGAGTCATTTTAGTACATCAATAAAAATAAAAATAATTTAAGTTCCTTTCTTTCAAGAATGTACCGATTACGGTAACAATAGCATAAAAAAACGTAATAGTTTATGTTTCTTTTATTTTACTTGTGAAATAGTCGCAGTAGGCCTATATCAGACTTGAAAGAGAATGAAATCACTAATTTTGTGAAAATTATTTATTTTCGAAAAATCCTATTATTGCTCTGCCAAAAGTCTTAAGATAAATAGCGTGATGTTTTTTGTGTAAATTGATGACCGTGCTGCCTACTACTGAGTGGGGTGAAAATACACCTCATAATTGTATTAAACGATGTTACGGGTGAGTCCAAATATTTAAAACTTTACTGCTCATGCCCCCTGCATAGTAGCGTTATGGTTTTTGTATATTTGTTGTATCATGTCTACGATAAGGTTCATGCAAAATTTGAACGAAATATATTCAGTAGTTTATGAGATAATTTGATATTTGTTTATAGATATAAAAGGCTCTTGCTCACTCCCTGTAACGAAAAGCGAGATAATAAGTAAAAAGTATGTTGACCGGACCTCTTGTTGATATTCTCTGAAAATATGAATCAAATCTATCCAGTACTTTCCGAGATCTTTCCGGACATACATACAGACAAACAGACAAACAGACAAACAGACAAAAATTCTAAAAAATATATTTTCGGCATCGGAATCGTTCGTAGACCACCCTGCAATTATTCTTTTTTAAAAATATTCAATGTACAGTTTTTACTTTTCTACAATTTTATTATATGTATAGATTTAGATTATTTTTGTTCTGGATATAAATATTTATACACACATCACATAACTAAAAGAAAGGCGAACAAACCAAAACTCTTAAAATAAAGTATAGGTATGACTTAACAAATACATGTAAATTCTCATAAAATAAGGTCTACTAAAATAACTTTAATTTCTCAGGGACAAATCCTCCTTGGAGTCTCAGATATCGAAGCTGAAGCACAGCTTGGAGCAGCGCGATGACGACGGGCGTTACAAGCGCGGCTCGGACGCTGTGGAGCAGCAGCTGCGAGAGGAACGGAACAGCTTGGAGACTGAAGTGCGACGGCTTAAGGTATGATGGAACCTTAGGAGACTTGAGGAGAAAGGGACTTCGACTTTAAAGACTTTAGATTAGTTCCGCGTGGTTTTAAAATCTTGAGCTTGGGGATATTTCAGATATAGACAGAAAAAAACCCGTTGACATTTTGTGATTCTGGCTGGTCTTGGCATAAATAAAAAATCTGAGATTTGTTTAGAGTATAAATACACAGGACAACAGTTAACACAAAATGATAATCTTCACGGGCCACGTTTGGTTTATAAATAATTCTACAAATATTATAACCGCGAAAGTTTGTATGTATGGACTATAGATGTAGGTTCCTTTTTCACGCAAAACCACTGACTGGATTTAAACGAAACTTGGGATACAGATATTTTATAACACGAAGGATAGTTTTCATTCCGATTTTGTTCCCGTGGGATCATTTTCGATTTGTGTCTAGTGCTAACATAAACAGGATTAAGACGAAGCAATACGCTTAATCAAAGAACAATAATGTTTTCCAGGATGATCTAGCTAAGGAGCGCAACAAGATCCGCGAGCTGGCGGGCGAGGGCGCGCGGCGCGCCGTGCAGGAGCGCAGCGCGGCCGAGCAGCGCTACACCGCGCACTTCGACGAGCTGCAGCACGACCTCGCCGCGCAGTACGATAACGTAGCTAAACTTCAGGTCAACTATGTATATCATATCCCTTCTTTATAGTAGGTGAGCCGAACAGTTTCACTCGAGAGTCTGCCGCGTCAGCTCATGGTTAAGGACTCCGGTTGGGTACGAAACTTGTCGGGCAATACCGATAAATACGCGTGAACAAACAGGGGCATCATTAAATTATAATACCCTTTCTCTTATATTTTTAATAGATTTCAAAAAAGAAAAAGTTTATAATTTGATTGTATTTTGTTTTTTTTTTCATGGTTTGTACAACTTCGGCCGGATTGAACCGATTTTGTTGATTCTTTTGATTTCATTTAACGTAATATAGCTGTAATTTTGTTCCACAAAAACTTCAGTAGGAATGGATCAGTAGTTTTCTTCAGAGACCCCGGAGGTCGTGCGTTCGGTTCCCACTCAGGACAAAGTTTTGCCTGATGAGAACGATTTGTCAGTCTGTTTCTGGGTGTAGTCTATCTTTATTATGTATAGTAATATATAAGTGTATTTGAGACTGGATGGCGTTGTTTGAAAGTTGTACCTAGAGTATTTTATTAACATTGGCAAAATTATTATTTTCAAATTTTTTGTATGTTTAATAAACCTCTTTATCGTATTCATCTTAAGTATAATTATTATTCTTTTCCATAAAGTTGGACTTGGAACGTCAACGCCGCGAAGAGAACGAGCTGAAACGAGAGATCTCCATGAAGAATGCAGCCATTGATGAGTTGAAGATGGAACTTAAGAACAAAATGTGTAAGTACCAAACCGCCGTATAGAGTATTTGACAAAAAAAATCCAAGTATTCCATCAAACATCCAACAGGTTTTCGAAAAATATTTAAAACGTATTTTTCATTTTAATACATCACTAAAAAGTTACGAAGATTAAAAGTACTTAAGATGTTGAAATGTATATTCGTTGGGGATAGTAACATTACTTGCTACTAAAAAACTTACTAGCAAGTGACGTCATCCAAGATTTGCCTATGATATATCCTCTCACCAAATTCGCAATTCCAGCATCTCTTCAAGCGGACTTGGCTCAGGCTCACGCGGAGAAGGCGTCGTTGGACGAGGAACTGGCCAGCGCTCGCCTTGCCATCGAGCGTCACCAGCGGCAGGCCAAGCATGAGAGCAACCGTCTTAACTCAGAAGTAAGATTGCCGACTTTCTTTTAAACCACTCCCGCATTAATCCTTATGTCGCGGGATAACATGGGTTGGTTTTTTCAGTATAAGTCTGAAACTCCCTTCAGCTAAACCGCTAAGTGGTAGGACTCATTTGATGATTTCCCATCAAAAAAAAGGCTCGATTATAAAAAAAACGATTACAATGTACTAATAACAAAAAAAGCATTGCTAAAATGGCATTACATTGTGTGGAGCTACTTTTTGTAAACCCTTTAACGGGAATTTCGGATTGAGCTGCTGTTTTTTCCATTCTCTTTTTGTCTATTTGTGGAATAGAAAACTTCAGATTTTGCTTTTTACTTATAACCATTTCACATTTCTAGATCCAATCTCTCCGTCAACGCCTGGACCGAGCTGATGCTGATCTGGTCCACTCTCGTCGCGAGAACCTCCGCCTTTCTGAACAAATATCTAACTTGGAGAAAGAGGTACTATAACTTTTGACAGATCAGTTTTGTCTAGAATACTCTTGAACTCGCAAAATTTTCTTTGATACGATTTCCATCTCATTTCTCAATTTTCTAGACCATGAACTATATTCTTATCACCATCTTTTTCTAAATAGAGAATTCATTGAACTCACTGATTCACTGAACTAACAAGTTGATCATGTAGACAATGTATTTAAGAAAGAGGTGTCTTTTATTCAAATTACAGCAAACGATGAAGAATTTAACACCAATATCGCCGCAGAAGAATAACAAAGAGAAGGAACTATCCACCATGCTGGAGTCCATGGAAAACAAGCACGGTACGTAGCACAACTCCGTAGATACTCTCAAAGTTGGGCTAATCTTACTCTAAACCTTTGGGAAATACACTCGTTCTATGGGTAAACTATTGATGTTTTGAAAGATTCACACTCAAATAATTCTAAACAACAAATTCAAAACATTCATACTTTACCCTTTCATCTTCTGCGCTTGCATGTACAACTCTAGTGCTATGAAAGGGCTTGTATTCTTTCTTAACTTTCAATAGTTTATTCATCAGATTGTTTACAACGCTCCCCATAGTAGTGTCTATGATAAGAGTTAAAGCTAGAACATTTGGTTCCGCAGCTAAAACCGTGGCTGAGTTGGAGTCCATGATACAATCACAAAACAGTCTGATGGAGAAACTCACCGGCGAATGTCGTTTGCTCACAGACAAGCTCGACGACGCAAATCGTAGGCACAAGTACGAACTATTTAAATCTAATAGCATGATATATAGACTTCCTCTGACATCACTTATTGCTAGCTGAAATATCGTTACCCATTTGAAAGTATTGTCTTAACGTCGTGCTGTGTTTTTATTGGTGACAGGCATAGCGCAGAGTCGCGGCCGTACAGACGAACCAATCAGAACACAACACGAGCGTTCGAGATCGCGAGACCGAGAGAGTCGCCGTTCCAAGCGCCGCTCCGCAAAAGAGTCCGATTCGTCGAATAATTACCCGCCAATTATCGTTGGCCCGTTAACGACCAATCAGGATCTCACGAACATCAAAGGAGAGAAGATTTACAACTTACCGCTTATGATACAACAGCCCTTTTTACGGGAGAAAAAGGAGCCGATTAAAGTTGATATAAGCGTTAAATTAGTACCAAAGCCTAGGAAGAAAGAGAAGAAGAAGAGAGGTGTGCACGTCGAGGAAATAGTAGTGCAAGCTGATGAGAATAGAGGCGTAAAGAATAGTATTAGTATGGAAGTCTCGGATGGAGACGTACACGTTCTTAATGAGACTGTAGAGATCATCGAAGACGTAGCTAGCGCTGAACAAGTCACAGTTGAAGACGGTCATAGCGAAAACCCGAAAACAGAAGCAGAAAACCTTGAGGTCCTAGAATCTATGTCAACAGAAAACATACAAAAATCAGAAGAGGTTACACAACCTAATGATGAGGCAAATGAACAACCTGATGGCAATGTAATTGATGTCACACAAGAAACAGTAGACACAGAAGGTGAAATGGTTAAAGAGTCAGAAACTACTGTTCCAGAACTACAAGAGACTGCCCAAGAAGAAGAAGCATCATAAAATGCTATCGAAAGACATCTTTCTGATTGACTGACTAAAGGAATTGAATTGATGGAATTGCGAATGACGTATACAACTAGATTTTTTCAGCTGTAGATTTTAGCTTAGTTTATTCTAGATTTAAGAAGACACGTAGTTACCGCTATTAATATACAAATTGTTTTGAAATTTTACTTGTTTCTGAAAGAAAAGTTTGCTAAGATGTTATTGAGTTGGGATTGTTGAAATTAAATTGAATTTACTTTAAATATTGATAATATTTTCAAATAATGATGTTTTTCTAATTGTTGCTTCAGTTATTGTAACTTTGTGCAATGTAGTGTTAACAGTATAATATTTATCAGCTTGTTATTGTTTTAGAGCATTTAAATCGTGTATCAATGTTTATCTCTCGGTGTTGTGAAAAAGTACAAAAAAATCATTAACTCTAAATGGGTAACGATATAAAGTGTGTGCAATAAATAGTTCATTAAAATTCATGTAATGTTCAATTAACATACCTTTTGAAATTACATTGGAAATTTTGACTGCATTAAAAACGTCACCAAAAAAACTACCAAAATTTCCAGTCTTACTAGAATTTTCTATCATTCATTCAAAACATCATCTAGCCTCAACATATTCACCCACAAATTTCCATTTCAGAGCAGAAAGAACGCAATTGCTTTGCAGGAACGTTGAGTTAATGAGAAAGCTTAGAAACTTGTGGAGCTCCCACAAGAAGTATTGCACCACCATCACTCCCTTACGAAACTACACGCCTTTGAGTGGTTATCCGAATAGCCGGACTTCTTATGACTTAGACCGCACGTATTACACTTCGACCCCAAACACTTATAGACATAGGTTTAGGAGAGCAGATAGTCTGAGCGATCACTCAAGGGATGATGTTGGAGGACTGACAAGGCATCTAAGCGATCTCTCTATTGATAGGATTGACGATTCTGATGATGATCCAGTAAAGGTAAGGGATGATGAAAGTAGGTATTTGCGTGTAGTTAAACAGTTAGTAATAGATTTCATTTCATTTTTGCATGCTTAGCACTTTAGCAGGTAGGTTTGGTGTAGTTTAGTCCTCAGTCATTTGTTTGATCAAGGTAATTATAAAATCTAAATCAGTGTAAAATATAACAATAGGCCCTCTGCCGAAGAAATTCAGTTTGTGACTCTACGTCGAAGTAAGTCTTACCAATTTTCGACAGAAGAACGAGATATTTCATGATTTAATATGAATGATGCAATGGGTTCGAAAGTAGTCGTGCAATCCTGATAAATACACTTGAGTCGACCGTTGCATCATTTAATAATTAATCATCCACCCGAATACAATTTTTGATATGAAATTAAATAATCTATCATCAGTATCTATCTATGAACTCAGAATATCGCGGTCCACTACTGGACAAATCATGCCATATATATCCTATTCATTATCTACATAAATCTGACCTATTCCATGCATGGTGTTCGTTTGCCCACTTGTTTGTGTGTGCTCACGTGTGTGGTGTGCGCAGGCAAGAGCTGGCCACTCTCCAGCGTCAAGTAAACGGCCTGTCACGCTCCATGCAGTCCCCACGCAACACACCTAGCAGTTACCAAGGTACGTACTGTATGCCACAAACCAGGGATGCTAAGGAACTCATTGAACGAAACTAAGTACATTGTTTTTTAAAGAATATAAGATATATGTGGTCGGTAATGAAACTGGTCAATGAATACAATATTAAAGAAATAGCAAATAAATAAATAAATAGCAATGTTCATAAACGAGTCACTGAATAGAGCAGTGAATTTGAAATTGTTGGCCCATAATATCCCCTTTTGCCGATTCAAAATCATCAAATAACTCCTCCCGCCATTGAGTGAAAGGCAGTTTCAGCCGTTCAGCTACTAAATTCCATCAAGGTTATTTCCCTTGCCCTTGTGTACCGGAGCTACGGCCACACGGTCGGGCAATCCCGCTTGCCCTGGCAGGCATCAGCCCTATTGGGCTCCACAGAGCTTGCTGATATTCCTATGAGGAATCCCCTGCTTTGTATATAAAAATATGTGTGAGATCATTTCCGAACGATTACAGCTCATCAATTAAGGGTTGCAGCCATGAACAAAATATTGGGTGTTAAGTAATAAAATTAGACCATTGAGTAGAATTGGGGTTATTTGTGGTACATTTTTGAAATTGCTTAAAATAAAGCTTGATGTAATATTGCCAAAGGAATATTACAGTTTACAGTTGAAACAAAAGAAAAAACCAGTTTTGAGAAACCCAAAAAAAAACTCAGCCTAAATTGATTTGATTGTAAATACTACTAAGAAGCATTCTAACTTTACAACTACAACATCAAATACATATTATAATTTCACTTCAATGGTGCTGTAGATTCATATAATTCCCGTTCCAGCACATCCCACGCACACGACCTCACCCGACGGAAATGTACAACATCCCGCGACCGACAGCGGACGAGACTATCCCCGAACTGAGTCCCCCGGACACGCCGAAGACGGACCGATCGGACCGGTCGCACCAGTCGCAGGACTCGGAGAAGACGACCGTTACCAAAGTGAAGGACTAACACAACCAGCAGTCAACGAAAACGTACAAGAAATAGAAGACGAAATTGTAGACGATGCTAAACCAAAAGAAAACGTACAATCACCCGTGCATATCGGAGAAGAAACTAAAACTGCATCCGAACTAGAGCAAGAAACAAATGACGCTGAAAAACCCATGGAGGTCGAACATTCTGAAGAATTCGTTGAACAACCTTACCAGTATGATCAAACTTACGAACCAACCGCTGCCACAGCAGAAGCAGCGTACGAAAATCAGTACGAACAAAACTTCGAGCAACCGTACAATCCTGAACAGCAATACGAGAATTACGAGCAGTATCCACAACAATTCACAGACCCAAACGCGCAATACGAACAACAATACGAAAACTATGCACCCGACGCAAACTATCAAAGTGAACAAAACTACGACACTACGCAATACGCGCAAGAATATCAGGGCGATCAAATCGCTGCGCAGAACGATACTAAGATACCACCCGAACAAATTGAACCTGCTCAGTACACTCAAGAACAAGTTGATCAAAACGTAACAGATGAT
Organism: Trichoplusia ni; assembly: GCF_003590095.1. Lineage (NCBI taxonomy): Eukaryota > Metazoa > Arthropoda > Insecta > Lepidoptera > Noctuidae > Trichoplusia > Trichoplusia ni. The sequence continues at coordinate 2,952,890 of NC_039501.1, forward strand.
AGTATAACTCCGAAAGATAAAGTACCTAGCCAGAGTTAGCAATTTCATTAGATTTAAAATTAAGTTGTATAATTAATTTGTGCAATATTTTGTTATGAAGCTTTTTGTTTTACGTCTTGTGCTAGTCTTTATTCTAGTTAAGCTTTCGATGTTAGAAATGTTATTAAATAGTTATAGAAAACTACAGAGTTTGAATATTTAATTTGAGTAACAAAGTATCGAGTAATTTTAATCGGTCACAAATAATCGATTGCAATCGTATTGGGACCATTCTGGTCAGTCGGACAAGAATACTGTCATATTGCAACTTAGTGGATTAAAGAGGTTTAAAATGAAATGTTTTTTTTTTTCATTGTTATCCCGTTCCTAAAATTATAACCAGTCCAATACAGTCCACAACAAGCTAGGTCCATAGAGAGAGTTGCTTTAGCCTAAAGAAAAAAATATATTTGGTGACCAACAAATTCATAACCGTAATAACGTTGCTTAACCTCTATTTCTATTTAAACTACACAGCAGTACTTAATCTTTATTTATATTATTGGTTCCCAAACAGAAAGATTATCGTATAAATAATTTCAACGGTCTAACAGAGTACATGAGATATGTCCTGGTTACAAATAGACGTACAGACAGCGATGCCTGAACAAAGTTTCCATTTTACCCTTTTTATAGGGAACCCTAAAAATCAATCCAGAAGGGGCATAAAAGATTGGATTTATTTTACAATTTAATCTTGCTTGCGACAGTGTGAAATAAACATTTTTAATTTAAAAAAGGAAAGATTTTTAATTAAAAAATATATTCGGTCAGTTAAAAATGATTCGTTCAATTAAATAGCATTCGAAATTTTGAATTATTATTGTCAAGGCACTGATTTTTATATTCAGCTGCATATAAAAATGTTACTTTAATACCTATATAATATTCATGAGCATGTTTTATTTAAATGTTGTTGTACCTATTTCATGGTTATTTCATAGATATTAGATATTTTAGTAGCACCACCAAGAATAACAAAAACCAATAGGACACTGGCTGGTACAGTAGCGTAGACTATAAAAAAATGGGGTGTTGGATAAAATCTAAGAGAAAAATTACAATTTTTTGTCAATTATTTAAATATTGACATATTTAGCTTTCAACAGGAAGTTTTGAGGCTAGTTAATAGTCAGGAAGTCGAGATAAATCGTACAAATCCGTTTAAATAGCCAACAATACAATTTAATAGCGACAGCTAGCCGCGAATATCAATTTTGCATTTTATCGGTAAACATTAATTAGTGTTTTGTCAGAATTTCTCACGGTTAGACCGCTTGGCTGCGGTGAAAGTGTGCTATGAGGAACTTCGAGATTTTAATTTTAATAATTTGTGCTGTAACCATCACCTATTCTACGGTAAGTTGGTGTCCTATAATATTGTACCTCGAAATAGGATTTTCTCCTTGTATTTAGTTGGTATTCTTGGAATTGTGACGTTTAATAGATTCGTTTCGGCTGCGTTAACATCTGATGTTGCCTTGTGTATCCTTTATCAGTCAACCGTGAATTTACTATGACATAGAATGAACGGTATTTCAATGCGTTTTATATATTTGCGTACCTCCAGGTGAAAAAGTCTTGGTTAAGTCAAGGTTAGGTGTTCGGTTGTAGGTAACTTGTGCATATTCAAAACAAAATGCGTAAAGACTGTAAAAATATAGACACATGAATACACAACTAAAATTATGTTCATAAATTTCTGTGAATCTTTGTACTGAAATCTTTTCTTGTATCTTGTCTATTGATATACAGGATAAACAACTTAGGTGGATCTTACATCGAAACAAATGAGACAACACTTAGGTGTGACTAATATTCGAATTATAAAAGTTCAAATCCAGGATACCTATTGAAAACATATCGAATGAAAGCAAGTAACGTACGGGGAGAGCCCCTTATTTTTTAAAGTAAGACATACGGTTATCGTAGCACGTTTGCGCGCTTCGCAAAGTAATTTTCTAATAATACCAACCTATACGTCCTACTGCTGGGCACTGGCCTCTAGTCGTATAGAGACTGTTTGAACATTGATCAACACGCTAGCTCACCGCGGGTCGGCGATTACAGATTCCAATATTTGGAACCAGTTCCTCACAATATTTTCATTCACAGTTTTGTCAGTCGTGACTAAGAATAACTGCGATGACAAATGAGCAATCCACGAATGTAATAGTCGTATTTTAGTATATGGTTGTGGGTCCCCTTGTTTTTGCAAGTAGTCATGGTTAGAAATGAAAAATAAGGAAGTATAGGGGAAAGCTAATAACCTATAAGTAGATAATTGGAAGGCTAACAATAACGTTTTTGTTAACAGAAACATGATAAAAAGGGGATAAAAAAGAAACTACCAAAAATAACAAGTGAGAATTTAGAGGAAGAAGCAAAAATCGATATAGCCTCCCTTTTAAAGGATTCTAAAGTAAACGCTGTGCGCAATGACGGTCACAATGATGCCGATTACATTTCACCAATACGAGAACACGATCCAATCACAGCCAGAACGCAAGGCAAACAAAGTTCGCAACTCATCGATCAAATAAACAAGCTAATAAACAAAGTAGACAATTCTGCACAAAGAAAAGGCTTTGACAGAGACAATGAGAAAAATAAACATGTAAAGTGGTACGAAGACGAGCGGGAATGGGATAAAGAGAAAACTTTAAGAAATCGGTACCATCAGTTCATGAAAAGTTTAGCCGTCAGCCACAGAAACTCAGTGAAAAACAGAGTCGACGATTTCTTAGACGTTGGTGTAACCGAGGGTGAACCTGGAAAACTATTCCTTCCTAAAGTACAACATATGATGAAAAAAATGGACTTAGATCACAGGGGTGTGGTCAAAGAACGATATATAGATGACGATTCGTCCGGCTTGAGATTGAGATCATCTGATGACGTAATTGAGGTCATCACCCAAAGATTTGATGACACAAAAAAATTACCACCGGTGGAGAAGAATAATAATGCGGCAGAAGTTTTTTTGCCCACGCTTGCAAGTAAAAGAGAAGAGGAAGACGTTCTTTTCAGTGATCTGATGGGTGGCAATCTGAAGGTCAGTAAGCGTGGCCCGCAGATAGACAAGGCACCAACACCGAATGAAGACTTAAACTTCAATTTGGTTCTTCGAACAGGATCCCTATTAAACGATAGCCCAGTAAGTAAAACAAGTTAGTTTATGATCACGACATTGTACCTGACACTTTAACTTAGACACATTTCTACAATCGTTAACATCAATATAATATGCTATTAAACTACTCTCGCACAACGCCATCTAGTGTCAAACTAAGCATAACTTGTATTATGAGTACTAGACAACTGATAAACATACTTCTATGTTTACACATTATAAATCAAATACACCCATATACAGAACAAAATTACAATGCTGATCACTCAAACATTTGTCCTGGTGGGAATCGAACCCACGACCTTCGGCATAGCAGTTAAAGCCACTAACCGCTAAACCAAAGGTCAAGGTGTCACATGACATATAGAAACGAAATGCCATATTCAGACACTTATTTACTTTCTTTAACGATTGTAAAAATGTCACAGGAGCTGAAAAATTAAATAAAAAAACATTTTTTAGACATTTAAAAAGGTCAAGGTAAGTAAACAACTATTTATTTACCTATTAACTATTTTCTTAATTCTTCTTTTTGCTTGTTTTTACGAAGGTAAGAAAATACGCTGAATTTCAAGCCCAATATGAAAGAGGCATTTTGACTGCTGCATATTTGGTGAAGCTTTAGTAACTCGAAAAGTTAAAGCGACTGATCTTTTACCAGGGATCATTAGGTAAATAACAAAACCATTACTAATATACGTCGATGTGATTTCTAGGAACCACGGCATAAAGTAAGTAGTTTGTTTCATCATTAGATGTTAGATAGTATTTTTTGTAGGGTTCCGTAAGCAAAAGGTTAAAACAAAAGTAGGTTTACGTTTTTGTGAAATTTTCGTAGATGTATTATGATAATAACAATTTTTAAAATTGAAATTTGAGGTTCAACCATTATTGGTAGAGTCATAAATTTTGCCTTAGCCTTTTTGTACTGAACTCTCAGTGTCTCGTGTACAACTCGCACTTGACCGGTTTTTTTAAAACAAGTCATTAACAACAAGTTTATGTAACTCACATGTTCTCTAACTCAATTAGGTTGCAGGTCTAAGAAATTGCAACGAACGCTATTTATGAGTGCTAGTTAATTACTGGGTCCAAATTCCGCTTTTGACATTGGCCGATTTATGAATTAATAGGGATTAAATTTGTCACTATTCGCATTCTCTTCAGCAATTTGGCAATTCTAAATAGCAAAATTGGGGCCCTGAATGACGATAGTGCCTGCATGTCGTTTAACAATATAAACATTTGTAGGTGGATACTTGTAGATGGGTACACATAAAATAACTATAATTTTTTTTTTTTGTAAAATCCGCTTAAAAGTGTCATAACAGAAACGAACCATATAAGAATTCGGCCATTCTAAAAAATCTTAGGGAACCCATACAATTTTGATCAGAAGCCAATACTTTTTTGGCCTGGATTGAAATGAACTGATCATCTTGAAGCATGTAGTTACCTCCATGTATAGCAATATAACTAATAAAAATATTTGACCAATGGACCAAGTCAAAGGTCCCTAGTTTGATACTTGGGATATGCATAAGCATCATATCGTTAAAATTCTCATTACAGCCATCATCACGTTCTAAACATAGGGTAAGTTAATATTTTAAGTTAATTGTAAGGCCCAAAGTACCCACTGCGATTTTTAAATTAGTAGGTATTAATAAATTTCTAGTATTGATAGAAATTAGAAATTAGTAAAACTTGATACTTTATCAAAAAAGTGATAATCATGTTTCAGGTAGCACGGTCGCGCTTAGTAAGAAAGTTTCAATATTTATTTAATTTTCAAAGTACTTAAGAGATCATTATTGACTTTAAATTTGACATTTCAATAAAATTATATTTTGATAAACTACGATAAAAAAATAATGACTGTTACTGTTTCAAAGTTTAGATTACAAATGCCTGCTTTTCCTTCATTCTTTTTATTTTTCTTCAGGGCAAAACCCACCGCTTCGACGATCGCTTCAGAAGATCCGCGTTTACTCAAGCAGGCTACACGCAAGACCCTGACATTTGTAAAACATACAACGAAAACCTCATGAAACTCTGGTCGAACTTGTCTAAACTCTTCAATGTCACAGACACACCCAACGAACGGGCCCTACATAACATAGCCATCATGATACAAGCATACTTAGATCATCAAAACGCTAAACAAACCACAGAAACATACAAAGTCAAAGTGGAACCACCACGAGACAGAACAGGAGAAATAATACTTAAAGTTAAAAAAATGGTAGACGACGATGAGGCAAGTGCTAAAGCGATATCAAGACTTATCATAAAGAACATGAAACCATTTTACGATGATGTTGAAAATTCAGAATGCCAAAAGATGAACGAAGAATCTCTCACGTCATCAGTCGATTTGCTATATAGGACTTATTTGGAGAATTTCGACTGTCGCAATGAAGACGATGGCAGCGGTTTGATTCTGAGAAAACGCGGGGGCAAGAATATTCAGACATTGAATAGTAAATGGCAAACAACAAACGATGATGATAGACCAGCCGTTAAATCTATACTCGGCGAAGATGAACTATATAAAGAAATAACTAAAGGGCAAGTGCCTAGACAAAGACCCGGTAGAAAATTTAGAAGAATATTCAGACGAAGCCAGACTACCAATAACGGTCTATTTAGGAGCACTGCTAAGAATGTGAACGGTAGTGATAAACCAAAGCGGGTAAGGTTACATGCCAAGCCCCTCGCTAAAAAACTAAGGAAAAGTTTGCTTAAAACAGAGATGGATAATAAAACTAGATGTGAAAGATTTGCCATCCGTAAATTGTCAGTGTCTTTGCGGCCGGTAATAGATCGTTTTATGTCACTTCTCGAATGTGAACTTGATAATACTTTGAGATCATTAAAGCATGAGAAAGTACCTACAACTCCTTACAATTTATATGCGACTGTAAAAGAATCCTATAAGACCGAGAAGCCTTCATTGCGACAATTGAAAACTCGAAAAGATACAAGTCAAAGCTTAGATCATGTCACAAGAAAAACTGAGATAAGAAATCGGTACGATATGTTAACCGATAACGATAATAGTTTGTACGAACAGACTGATGAATATCCTTCTTCAAAACAAATCAGTGCTGAAAGAATAACGGGAAACGATTTTATGTCATCCATAGTCGACAGCTTCAAAGTATCTGACAATGATAGAAGCGATGGCGATAATAAAACAAATGATGACGCGATGTTTAATGACGACAGATCTAATAATAAAAAAGCTGAATCAAAAGTAAAAAATAGAGCAGATGACGATAGAGAAATATCTTTTACAGATTTACTTCCCGAAACTGGGTTAATCTCAAGGAACCAAGAGAAAGCATTGAGATCGGCTGGTAATGAAAGCCCAACAGAAAATGTAACGGAAGCGGACAATCCTGATAAAACAAATTTGCGAAATGACGACAGATTCAACTTTGGTAACTCAAACCAAAATCAAGGTGCAGTCAACAACTATGAAGATATCAAAAAATTTCTAAATAATGCCCGCGATGCGTCGCTCAAGACACCAGAGTTTGCCGTCCCATTCGCTCTCGACACTAGCAGAGGGTACGTAGAACTTACACATTTAGTGAAGTATCCCAAAGTCATTGTATACCGTCCTCAGTTTATAGTGAAAAACACAATGCCTTATGACGACTTTCTTAAGACAGTAAATAACTTTAACATGACTAATGACGAAGTACGACTTATGAAAATAGTGAGACATTTACCTGACAATACAGTAAAAGTTTTGTTTGAAACAACTGACTTTGAGGCGCCTTTAGAGGTCCGTAACTTTAGGGAGACGAGAAGATGGGGTCTTCCATTGTCAACTATTAAAAATCTTTCACAAGGTTCAACTGACACTGGAGGTTTAAGACAGATAAAGGAAAATGACAAATTGAATGACAGTAATGATAATAAAGATTTTGACGACTATGTTGACGATCAGACGAACAGCAAACACGACAAAATCGAAGCAGGCAAGTACTTCTTTAATGACAAAACAATCGGACGACAGCTGACTTTAAAATCTATGATTGATCTACCTTCGGATTCTAACTATCATACTGCCTCAGAATCAAAAGATCGATTGTCAATTCCAAGAACAGGTCTGCTATCGTCCTTCAGACCTGGGACACGGACTTCAGAAATACCTACAGGCTCTGATATAGCTTCAAGTTTTTATAACATAGAATCAGGATCAGACCCAACAAATAAGCTCTTGTCAAAACTGAATTCAATCGACACAGTCCAAGCCAATGCATTTATAAATAATTTATTATCTACTTTCGCTTCACAACCTGGTCTACACGTAGATTCAAGTCTAAATCCAGAATATATTCCAAGCGATCCCAAATTAGATGCTGAGTTTTACTCTCAATTACTTGACCCAAACACATATTTGACTCAAACAAATTCTGAAGAAAAAGCAATCAATACTCAAAAGTTCGGGTTGGATTATATAAAGTATACGGCGGATCCATCGTGGTGGATCAAGTTGAAAACCGTGTTATTAAAGCGAATACAGGTAATAATAATAGTAGGTTTCTCTAAGTAGGTACTTAGTTGATAGAAAGACAAAGAACTGCTTGACAGCAGGGTTGATTTTGCAATATTTGCACCTTCTTTTTCTACCAAGTCGTTCGTTTCAAAACTATTCTCTCCTTTTCTTGTAAATGCTAAGCTTTTTTAAATTAAATTGGCATTGTTCGTACCTAAAGGTTAAAACGAAAAGTGTGTCAAAAGTGTATTACACTGTTTTTGCTTCCACATTGGCAGCTGCTTGAACAACTGCAGGATACTAACTGCACGGTTAGACGATTGGTTAAGGTCGCCACGCCAAAACCTCTGAGCGCGTCGTGTCGCAGGTTCGATCCCCGCGTAACACAAGTATTTGTGTGATCTACGAATGCTTGTTCTGGGTGTCTTTGCGCATGTGATTTGTATGTTTATACAACCACCGCGACACAAAGATTAAATTCCTTAGTGCGGAAGTCATTTTGAAAAGCAAAAAAGGAAAAATAATTAACGCTTTTTATGAAAATGACATTCGTTTATATGAGTCAGGACGGACTTTCAGTCTTCAATACATTCAAGCATTTTCATTTAAAATTGTAAAAATGACACTTGTTCACAGGGAATAATTACAAGAATGTCATCACTTGCAGACAACATTGAAACGACATAAAAACTTCTGAACAGACAAGGATAATGTAGATAAAAAAAAACTATTCAGTGCTTGGTGACCTTAAATTATAAGTACTAATGTAATAATAATTGTAACTACTTACAGTTAACATATAAAATTGTTTAATGTTACAAATGAAACTGTCTTTTAATTATTACCATCGCCTATAGATTTCGCATGCTCCCGTGTCCATCCCATCTATTTAACACGTCACGTATGCCTAAAACTATAAACAGCTGTTAGATACCCTAATGGTAAAAACAGAAGCTATCACTATGGCAGCACTATCTGTCAGGATGCTGATCCGTCTAACCGTCTATGCGTCTATGTTTCAGTAAACTATAGATCACGAACGAAGATAACTAGACATTTAAAATTATCACAGATGTGAACTCATAGTGTGCTGTAGACTGTCCAATATTGCCAACTCACAATGAAAGTTGATTTAAATAGCAGGTGTTCACTCGCCAGTTCAAAAATGCTCCCCCCCCCCCCCACCTTAAACCGCAATTATAGGCAGCAGGAGTGAAACCAGAAATGAAATAGGGGTGCGACACACGCTGAAACAGCTCGCCACAAACTACCCTGGAGATGTAGGTACCTATGTTCCTACCGTCTGATACAAAAGCATACTAATGTAACTCTAGTCTTGCCTTAATCCCATGATTTATATCGACTCGCCCCGTGGGGTTAATTATTTGATTAATCCTCAGTGTTCTGAGTCCCACTCACACTTGACCATTTTTTTTCGATGTTGTAACAATATAGGTTGCTTTCCACTTAATATAATCTGAAAATAATCTTTTCAAACATTAGTAATGTGTAAGTAGGTCTGTCAATAACAAAAATGAAACGAATTTGTATAAAACAGAATTGGTAAACTTAAATAAATAGTTTTCATTACAGGCAACACTATTAAAATGACAGTGACAAGAAGCTGATGGTAATTTTACGAGTGTGTTTACTGACATAGGACTTATGTACAATTTCAATAATAAATGAATAAAGTGTTGTTATTAAAAATAAATTAACTTAAAACGAAGACTTAATACAAATATAATAATTAAGGAAAAGTGAAATAGCACAATTCCTAAATAACGTCAAAAAGAGTGACTAAATTCATTGCAATAGAAAGAAACATTTCAAAATGGTTTGTGAAAAATGTGAGAAGAAATTGGGCCGTGTGATAACTCCAGATCCTTGGAAATCAGGGGCTAGAAACACTGTGGAGTCAGGCGGTCGAAAAGTCGGCGAAAACAAGGCTTTAACCGCCAAAAAAGGACGTTTTAACCCATATACAAGCAAGTTCCAAGAATGCAGGTGAATATTGTAGATACATAGTATATTTGGACTTAAGTTGTGTCTTTTGATCAATTATAATAAAAAGGCCAGATCTGAGAAGGTTTTAAACTTTTTCTGCCTTCATGACTATTACAGAAATGTTACAAAACTTAATCAACTGGGCAAGCCTAACCAAAAAGGCAACAAAATGCTTCAGCTACTAATGCAGATATTTCTCATGTGCAATTACAGCCATAGAACTCATTGAAAGCTTCTAAAGTCACCTACAACATGTAGCATATAGAAAACAATGATAATATCAATTATTCAAAATAGAAATAACCTTATCTTGTGATATTTTTCAGGATATGCCGAACAAAAGTCCACCAAGTAGGCTCACACTATTGTCAAGCATGTGCTTACAAGAAAGGGATATGTGCAATGTGCGGTAAGAAAATACTGGACACTAAAAACTACAGGCAAAGCTCAACGTAAAAGTAAACTACTAAAATTATTAATAAATTATTCAGATTGGGAATGAAATGGTTGCAAAAAGTAAGAGACAAATGGCAGTGACATAAACAGAGTAAGGCCTATGCCCAAGAGTTTGTTATTGCAGGCTGAAAATGGATTTTATATGTCAAAATCACACTGAATAGCCTTCCCATGGTTTGCTATCACAGCAGCAAGTTGTCTCAAACAACAATATAAATAATAGATAGATAATTTGATAATTTAATGTCTTACACATTTTTGTTGTCTATAATTAATACTTAAGTACTTTTTTGTTCCACCATCACTGCTTTGTAACTAAACATTTTATTTCACTTAGCCAAATTATGTTGGACAATACATATATTATCAGTAGCACCCTGTATTAAATACACGGTGATTTTTTATCCGTCTTACAAAAGCAGCCAGTTCATGTATCCAATGACTAGAACATGTTCATGATAAAAAAATAGGATTTTATGAAATTTGAATAAATTTAAAAAGCTATTTTTATTCAATATTATGATGCAATTCGTAGTTTTTTTAGAAACACAGCTCTGTTGCTAGCACGGTCCGAGCCTTGGAACAATGGTGAGGGGCGCCGCGCGGCGGCGTTTTTGTCATTTTTAAGAGTATATTTCAGATATCTCTTCGTACTTATTATCTTAGTTGACGATAAAAAAAAAAATCGCGCCTAGGAGTATTTTACGTCGGATACATGAACTGGGCTACTTTTGTAAGACGACTAAAAAATCACCGTGTATAATAATATGTTAAAATGATATGTTGTAATATTATTTGAATCATATGGAACACATTGTATGAAACAGTAATAAGAGACTAGATGATTCTTATTCTTCATTTCAAATGATTGACGGGTTAAGAACAAGAATAAACCCGTATATCACTTAAAAGCAATTATAAGCAATAAAGTTAAAAGTGGTATAGTTACTGTTTATCTCTAAGAAGGTTATTAGACTAATTATATTTAGAACAACATTTTGATAAATAAATTGTTTTGTGTAAAAAGTGGTTTTGTTGTAATACCTTAAATGATTCTGATCTGCGCTGTTCGAATAGCTCAACAGTATAATATGATTAGGAATTGTGGTATACACCTATAACCTATGTCTATGGTTTCTATATCTACAAAAGAAAGGGTCCTTTTCGTTTTAAAAATATTACTTGTCTATGAATGTTGTTGTTGTTGACAAAAAGATCCTTTGTTTTCATCTGTTCTGTAAAGCATATCTTAGCTGCCCTAGGCCGGTTAATGATTACCGCCCCTTTAATACTTGAAAAATTAATGTAGGTTCTATGGATATTAATGAACAATAGCTACTTCAAACAATGGATGCTATTTGGACACATTTTTTTTGGTTTTGAGTGGTTATAGAAAAGACTCAGAAGAGACGTGTTTTTTTTTGCACGATTAGCTACAAGAGAGAAACGAAGAAATTGTCCTTCCTTCAGAATTTTGTCGCCTTAAGCCCTCGGCTACGAGGAAATCCAGACCTGATAAGACTGGAAACCGACCTCCAAACAGTTGAGAAAAGGCTGGGATAAAGGTGACCGGACTATTACAAATACAAAGGTTCGTAAAAAATCTAAATTTAGACCTCATTGTAAACGGAAATAAAACTAGAGCCCTAATCTTTATCAAAAAAATACGACGTAAAATTGCGAACTAAATTTCTATTAAATCCTAACATGTTTCAAGGTGGAAACCTGTGTATTACTAATTCAATTGTGATAAGTACTATATCGTAGTTGGACGAAGGCGGTCAGAAATATGAGTGAACTGTTTAAAAATGGTATTTCGTGGTGAAATACTGGTTAGTTTTATACTACTGTTGTCTGAGGTAGGTAACTTCTTAATTATTTGTAGTTTTTTTTTTATCCTGGGACAACTCACACACGGTTATCTGATCCCAAGCTAAGCAGAGCTTGTGTTATGGTAACCAGACAACTGATAAACTTACTTATATATTTCTAAATACATACATATTATATATAAATTACACCCAGACACCACCATTTGTCCTGGGCGGGAATCAAACCTATCGAACCTTAAATAGTTAAACATTGAATAGGCCAAAATCCATTAGAAATTTGCTACAGTTTACCTTTGAAAACATTGTGAATAACAATTGTTTTTCTGTGTTAGAATGTTTGACCCTCAAATGGTAGACGCTATTTACTTGTATGTATATGATTGGAAAAAGTTGGAAAACATATTATAACAAAGAAATTTAATTAAAAATACTGTATCGAATGGCATTGAACTTCGAACATAAATGTTTGTTTACATTTTAACACTTAATTTAATATGCACCTCAAATAATGTTTCATAAAAATCACGACACTAAAAAAACTAAACTCATTTAACTAGAAATAAAACTTAACCAATAAAAACGGGTCAAGTGCGAGCCGGAAGCCCAAAACTGAGGCTTACAAAATAAAGGCAAAAAGATAAAAAATCATTCCCAGTATTTGTGATACCTACATCTTGGTGTCTGATAAACGAACAGAGCGAAGCCTTCATAATAGTTTTTATTTATTAACTATTTGTTCAGCAAGTTTCATCAAAATCCGTTCAGTGGTTTTTGCGTGAAAGAAAAACAAACATACACACACATAATTACAAACTTTCACGTTTATAATATAAGTAGAACATTGAGAACCAAAACGTTCGCCATTTTCGCAATTCATTCGCCAACAAACTGTCATGCAGATTGGCGAAAGAGTTTGTTTTAAAAAAAAATATTATCCGAACTACGATACCCTAAAAACTTCCTATACTATCTGGTAGACTTTCCAATCCTCAATCTTGAACACAGGTCGCATTATCCTACGACTATCAAGTGACAAGGCCGTCAGATGATGAAGACACGCAGAGCTCGTTCGCCAAACTCCTGAATACCATCGTCAGGGTCAACGAGGAGAGAATGGATGCTGTGAGGAAGATCACACAGCTTCAGGACTACATGTTCACTAAGAACAAACTGAAAGCTGATGATGATGCCTATGATTCGCTTGAGGAAGAGGATAACAGGGTCTTATGGGCTTTTGATGTAAGTATATATTATGTACTATCTGTTATGAAGTTATTATGCCCACGTTATAAACGTTAGACGTTACACGTTAGATGTATAATAATATATAAATTAGTGTGTTTTTCATCAGATTAATCGTTGATTGCATGCATTTTCTACCCGTTTTATTCATCAGATTATTTTGATGTACCTAAACGTTTTATAAATGTTTAGGCACCCCAAAAAAAAAGGAAATCTAAATGTTTACGTCAAAATAACCTTAATACATCTCAATGTTGGGCATAGTCGTCTTTCCGTACAGGGACGGGTTGAGCATTGGTCACCACGCTAGCTCACTGCGGATTTTCGGTTTGAGATTCCAATATTTGGAATCCATTTTACCTCATAATATTTCCCATCACCATTTTTCAGTGGTGTCTTAGAATATATAAAAAAGTACACATAACTTTGAAAAAGTCACATTAATACTCCACCTCCGTTGGGTTCGAACCTGCACCTCGTGAATACAAATCCATACATATAACCGCAAAGCCACCACGAAACTGAGACTTCTAAACATTAAGGAGTGTCTATTATGTATCTAGGAATTTTCTTATCCAATCGTAAAATACACTCTCTTCTGCAATGAATGCAAGATTGATTTTTCTATGCATTTTAACTAACACCAATATTATATGCTTTTGTTGAATTGAGCGTTCAGGCAATTCATTAAATGACGTGACTAATAACGTTAACAATTGTTCACAAACACAACATAAGTATTATACATACAGGTCTATTACCTACCTAGATTGAAGTTATTTTTTGCTTTATAACAACGACATCTGCTTTAAGGAGGTAGAGGGTGTGATTACGGCTTGTACCGTTTGTTTTTACAGACGTTTAATATTATTTAACACTAGCTAGCTAGCTGGGCCCCGGACCCGCTCGTTGCAAATGGAAAATGTTCTCACGGGAACATAAAATCTGGAATAAACTATCCTATGTGTTAATCCATGTTATAAACTATCTGTGTACTAAGTTTCGTCTAAATTCGTTCAGTAGTTTTCGCTTGAAAGATTAAGAAACATCCACACATCCGTACAAAGAATCGTTTGCGTCATTATATTAGTCGGAAGCATCACCACACTCATTCGCGAGGATCGAACCCGCGATACGTTTCACAACTTATGAAAATAATTTCGTAAGCATTTGCCATATAGCAATATACAAGTCCAAAATTTCCACTAAGCTTCTTCAGGGCATAATATAGATATACCTGTTTCGATATAAATAACTTTATGTAATAATCAACTATCCACTTAATTGTAGGTGTTAAAAAATAGGTATATATTTTTTTATAAACTTTTTTGTCTTAACTTTTGTCACATTGTTCGTAAGATGTTCTGCAGAAATCGTAACTACCATTTCTTCTCCGACTAATCGCAACCTACGCTCTCCATTTCAGGACATACCAAAACGCCGAAAATTCGAAGAAATGACACGAAGGACCTGCGGTAAACTGTTCTTGGAGAACCACTTGCGGCTTTGGAACAGCAAGCTATTAAAGAAATCCTGTTTTTCCCCTAAACAGTCGGTGGAGTTTTGTATAGAGGCTTGCAACACATCGTTTACAAACGTTTGTGAGAAACTCCAATGCAACAGTGTCGCGAAACGAGATTTCCGTACTGAATGCTACGATAATTGCCGGAGCTTGTTTGAAAGTGACGATGAATAGCCTAGATTTTATTATATGTAACTATTTTGTAACATGTGTTTTTATTTCATACATAGACTTAACGTAATAAATGTGTCATCTTTTTATGTCTTTAAAGCAGTATTTAGTTTTGGTAAAATACAAACAAACGCACACAATACAATGAAATCACGAAAAATCGTTTTATTTCAAAGATTATCAATTTTTCTTGACCATACATAACCAAGTAGATACGACTCAGGATTTCTTTCTTACGGTACACCGCCATCTAGTATCGTCACATGCAAACTAATCAGTCAAAGTATTCAAATACTAACAGTACGATGTGTACATGTTTTAGTTTTAATGCAGTTGAGTTTTAACACAAAAAATACAGCTAACATATTAATATCGTATGACGTCATCAGCTCAAAGATATTGTCTTACCGTTCATGGAGTATTGTTAACTAAAATTTATTATATCGATAAATAAATCAATGAACTAAGACAACACCACTATTGTTGCTATTGAGAAAGAAGATATTCAGTGCTCTGAATATTACAAGTCTAACCTTACTTAAAGAAGATGTTAGTAGGCGGTTAGTAAACGTCAAAATCTGAATTGCAGCGTCCGCGCGTTCCTACGTTCAAACTATAAAACCAAATAAATATTGTACATTTCAGAAACAGATTAAATAGCGGTTACATAAATCCGTTAGCCAACGCACGTGCGTCATACAAACAATGTCACTCGACCAGTTTCACTCCGTAAGAAATATCAATTAAGTTGAGAGTCACAACGAAAATGCATTTTAATTGATTAACGCGTTCATTAAACAGTTACTCGTCATATTAGTTCTGGTATCAAAACTAGTTATTTTGAAACCAATGGATGGAGGAAACATTTAAAATGTGGCTCTTATAAATACACTGAATTCATGTAAAATGCCACGAAATTACTTTTGCGTGGTTTTCTTAATTCTCATTAGTCGTGTAAGTATGTATCATTTTTCATATTCTTTGGGCAGTTGTTAATAATGAAATGGTTAAGTTAGAATGATTTTAAAACGCCTTGGTTTGTAATTAATTAAAGTTTTGAGATTACGTTGTTCGATCGTGGATAATCTGCGCGATTAACTTTTAATTTTAAAAACATGTTTTTAATTAAAAAAATAATTATTTATCGATAATATATTTTGATTTCTGTTCAATGAAAAAGGTTTTCTCAGAAGTTATAGTAAGATAGTATTAAAAGTAGGCAGCATTTATTTTTATATTTAATGTTAATTATAACGACGTGTCGTAGAGTAAAAAATATATAATTACAATTACGAAAGTTGAAACTTCAACATAGCAATCAATATCAAGACAAAAAATTAATAAGGTCATTTCAAAATCTCAAATTTGTCCAGGCCATTCTAGAGCCCAATATCAATATTCGCATGTAAGCCCATCAAACCCTAGAGAACCGCCTCTACATATACCCCTGCTTCCCCCAGGCTCATGGAGATATTGAAGACGAGATCCACAGCGTCTTCAAAAACAACACCACTAGGAATGAATTCGCGAACCTTCTCCACTCCCTCATCAAGCTGAACGAGCAGCGCGTCACCGTTCTGCAGAAGCTGTACAAGCTTGAGGATTATGGAGTCCTGTCAGAGGTCCTGAGGTCTGGGAATGGACGAACCGAGAATGAAAAGCTGAGGAACCTGTTCCTCGTCGTCCTTGCCAAGGTATAGTCGATTTAATTCATATTTGCGCGCGTCGTCTTGTGTGGGCAGCCCTTGTGACATAGTGATGTTGTGTACTAACACAGCTGTCATTTGTGTTTCACTGTCACACAAAATAAAGCTTCCATAATAAGCAATCGCACGCACACATAGCGCCGCGCGTACAAATGCGCGAACAGCAAAAATTGAACTATCTTTATTATGGTTAGGGAGAAATCTATATATTATGTATCATAGGTAGCCCTACTTAGCTGCAAACGTTTAGACTGGAAGCCGAACCGTATATATGGGAAGAGGCTAGAATCATGATAGGCAGCCCTAGCCAAGTGCGATTTCATAAACGTCAAATGTGTGGAAATGACATTTCGTTTCTGAGTAACCTGTCATTTCAAGGCATTCGAGCAAATTATGACATTAACGATTGTAGACATGAAAGTTGATTAAACGGAATTGTTACATTGAAATTTCGGATGATGATGTGCCTCCATTTAATACTGTAGATAAAAAGTTTTATTTGAATTGTCCTAATTAACTTGCAAGCTCTCAAAGTACCTATTGCAGTTGAAGGAGCACGTCTCTGATTGAGCGTGTCTTTCTAAAGCTCCAGTTACAATACTAATTGTTAAAGCTAAGCTAAAAGGTGGCGATAGAACCTCTGATTTAGTTCTAGACTTAATCCGAGTACTTATTACTCTAATTTATTTAGCCCACGAATGAATATGTCTGACCTGATGGAATTGGCTTGGGATAGCTTACGTATGATCTTGACAACTTCAGCAACGCGTCGAAAGACTCGAGTCTGTTTAAAAATCTATACTAATATATAAAGCTGAAGAGTTTGTTTGTTTGAAAATTCTTTTTGTGTTGAATAGACCATTCATCGAGGAAGGCTTTAGGCTATAAACTATCACCCTGCGACTAATAGGAGCGAAGATACAACGGGAAATGTGAAAAAAAAATAGGGCAGGTTTAAATCATGACTTATATCTTCTACCCAAGGGGACGAAGTCGCGGGCAACAGCTAGTTAGATTAAATGAACTGACCTGAATCCCCAATGCTCACAAAAACTAAGATGGGTCATATATGGATATGTTAAAATTCTTGTGTACACTGCCAGCTCTACATATACTGGACACAGTATGGTGGGAGAGAGTCGGCACCATATCTCATTTCCACCTCTATTTTTCACGCCAGCAATTTTCCTAGTTGTAATTACTTAACTACTTAAATTTAAACAATATCAGTTTTCGAATGGGAAAATAATTCTATTTTATGAATAGGTTGCAGCAATAAAGCGTTGTTTTTTGAGGAATCCCTGTTAAGTCTTCTAATTCTCATAGTCCATAGGAGAAGTTCGACCATTCCAAACCTAAGTGATCTCTTCCATTTTCCAATTTCTTTTTTCCATTCTAACTGCATTTCTGTCATAGACTCCCGAGTATCGTCGCGGCCACCAGCGCAGAGGAAGGAAATATGAAGAATAAAGCTTTTAATATATTAAAGATCATTATTCTCTGAAGAAACTTCAATTTTCTTTTATTTTCTTGTCTTTCGAACCTTAACCTCTGTCCTTCATCATTGAGAAACTGTAGTATCGTAACATAGTCGTTAAGTAAAAATGATATAGTATTCTAAATCTGTTGTCCATCGTGATAAAACTTATGTAGACGTAAATATAACGCTCCAATACGAAAAGTTTATATGTCTAGAAATAACTGACTAAAACGGCTTAATTTAACCACAATAAATAATACAACGTTTATTGAAAAAAAAACACTACGATACTCAATCAATATACTCTTGGAAATAAACAACTTCCTATAAGAAAAAAATTTTTGCTTCGATACCGATACTAAATTTAATTTTGTGGTCTGACCAATTTACCTTTAAGAATTAACTCTTCTGTTTAAGCAAGTTGTTAATTTCCCAAAGCGAAAGACATACCTAAAATAATTTCGGCGATTTTTAAAAACACGCATTAAGTTAAAACCCACGAAACTCTTCTTTCATAATAAAGTAGGTTATGTTTTACAGAACCATTCAGTGCCATCAAGATTCCTAAGAAGTTTTATGGAACAGAAAAAAGCAGGTTTATTACTAAAAACGACCAAGCACACAACAACTGCACATATTAAAACTAAAGCGCATAGCAGACCCTCAAATCTACGACGCGATTTAGAACAGGACAGTCTCTCATATAACACAACAGACAGACAAAATGACATCAATCTCATTAAAAACAATTTGGAACTCGTATTTGGTAATCTAATTCATCCAAAGGCCGATAACAAAAGATTCCAAGTCGAAGGCAGGCCCAAAGAAATAACACCGTCCGATAGATTTGAGGACAGTGATCGTGCAAATAAATATTCCAAATTCAACGAAATGCACCATCGTTATAAAAACTCGGGAGATGAAGGATCCCGTGAATACAAGGAACATAATGAACGCCATGTACCTAGCCCAGATAGGGAACGAAATGAACACCGGTTACCTAACCTAGAAAGGGAACATAATGAGCATCGTCTTCCTAACCTAGAAAGGGAACATAATGACCATCGTCTTCCTAACCTAGAAAGGGAACAAAATGAAAAACGTCTTTCTAACCTAGAAAGGGAATCAAATGAACACCGTTTACCCAACCTACCAAAGCAACAAAATGAACGTCACGTACCTACCCTACCGAGGGAGCAAAATGAACACCATTTACCTAACCTACCAAGGCAACTTAACGAGTACCAAGTACCAAACCTATCAAGGGAGCACAGTGAACGACATGTTCCTAATCTATCAATGGAACCAAATGAACATCGTGTACCTAATATACCGAGGGAACAAAATGAACACCGAGAACCTAAAATATTGAGAAAACCTACAGAACACAGTTTCGAGCCAAGCAATGATGACAGTCATGACAGATTGATGAAGAGAGACAAAGATAATGTTAAACCTGTAAATATAATGAATTTTAATCCAGTTCGGGAATCATTCGTTATGAATGACGATGGACCAAAACGTCTCCAACACCCTAGCCGTGAAGGGTTTGACGGGCGACCTCCCAATAGTAAAAAAGTTGACGTTAACGTCAAAGATAACATACACATCCAAGAAATGTCTCTTGAAAACCCCACGATGGAATTAGATGGTTTGGATGGAGTGGATTATGGTAACATGCCGAAAATAAACGTTGACATCTTCGGGAATGGAAGGACCCATTCCAAATCGGAATCTGATGATGCAGATGCCGATGATAATTCCTTCCTCCAATCCAACATAGGAAGACAGCGGAAGATCACCATCCTACCTGTAGAATCAAGAAAGAATTTACAAAAGTGTCTCGGTAAAAAAGCAACGAAAATATGTGGTAAATCGTGCATAAGTGCTTATAAAAACGTTTGTACTAGACTCAAATGTACATCAAGATCAAAAAAGGCGTTGAAAAAAGAATGTAAAAGATCTTGCAAAAAGTCATTCGCGACGAGTAAATATAGTAGCGAAGAAGACTAGAAATATATAAATTAAATAAAACGTAATCCTATAAATTCGGAATCTACAGAAATTTTGAGCTGTGATCACAACTGCCTTACAACTGTTTAGAGAACATAAGAGTGCGTCGATTTTTAGCACGCCATGGTTTCTTTAGATAACGAGTTTATACGAAAATTATGTATAAAGCTAAATTTAATGTATATAATATAATAGATATATCATCTTTTTTAATATAGAAGACTGTACGTATATTTATTTTGACCGGTTAAAATAAATTTTCATAAAATAATAGACATGTTTTAATTGAAGTCCCATCTCTAACTAAAACTACTATCAGCCTCTTTTGCATCTTAATATACATAATTAAGCGTCATGTTGTTTGTTCAATACTAAAACTACTAAACCGATTTTAATTAAGTTTTTTTTCTATTTGATCCATCCTGAATAAAGATTAGCTTACGTCTTATTTTAGGCGGTACGAAATTATCGCCTAAAATGAGACGAATGAGAGCAAACGATCATCACACAAACATTTGTTCCGGGTGAGAATCGAACCCACGACCTCTGGTATAGCATTCAGGGACACTAACCACTACACCAACAGGCCTTTCAAATAAGATTTTAAGAGTAAGAAGTTGTTTTCGCCTTAAGATTACATGACCGCACGTTGTAACAATAAAATGAAACTATAAAACAAAATAGTAAAATACATATAAATTATTATTCGTAATGTAAAATGGAATTGACAAATTTATGAAATACGTTAATAATATTTACTTTCATACGTAAAATGTGATTGTTGCCATGAATACTATTATACATTATTTAATGTTGCTTTACGTCGTAAGTAGGAGCTTAAATTTATTTCCCAGATAAAATTCTAAATTAAAAATTGACGGTACAGAGTCGAGTGGTTGACGTGACTGTATGTAGCTAAGTGCGGGTTCAATCCCCGCGTAGAACATGCATTTGTGTAATCCACGCATGGATCCTTGTCCTGAATGGGATGGGATGGAGACCCTGGATGTCTTTGTGCATGTGACTTGAATGTTTGTGAAACACCCCGCGGCAAAAGGATTAAAAAAGAAATTTCTTGCATCAGTCGTTTTAAAATAAAATTTTAAGGGCACCTTTCACCAGCTCTTAAAGTAATATTATTCACACTTCCAAAACTGCAGCGTCACAAAGTCTATCTTTGAGAAGTGGTGATAATGTACGCCGTCATGAGGCATAAATTGAAGACGTCATAGATTTTCTTTTATCTCTTCCCTCGTTCAGCCGTTCACACACCTGAAGGGGTACACACCTGTATAACCTAGTGTTTGCAAACCCAACCCATCAGGTCATCCATCCTACCCTCACTAATCAGTTTGTATCATTTCAGGTAGGACTAGAAATAAAGCAGATAAGCGGACTGCACACGACAATATCAATGCCAGAAGTCAGGGCTGAAGCTGACCAGTCAGAACAGAGTGATACCGAGGTAGCTGACGATGTGTATGAATTGCTGGGTCTAGTTGTACTGGACGTAAGGCTCTACTTTTAAACTATCGCTCTTCATTTTAATTTAAAGAACTTATTCGAACAAGTAATTAATGGCTAGACGTTTTGACAAGTTATAAGATTGGGTTTAATATAGCCTCGTAAAGTAAGAATGTTGGAATAGTAGAAGCAGGATGGCGCATTACAGTATAGCGGTGTCTCTCTTCCAACTGGTATCATAGTGAGAGAAAAGACAAGGAATTAGTTGAGAACCAGTCTCTCATGAATTATTCGTGCTTTTAGTGATTAGCAATATCCCTCTCTTTTTTTATAACAAAGGAAATACTTAAAATCTAAACGATAAACTTTAAAAAAGATGAATATTATTTTATAATTTTAAATTTTAAATCTTTTTTTTTTCAGTACGACACATTAACAAGGAGGCAAGTCGAACAACCTATCGTAATACCGAAACAAGATAAACCAAATCTAAGATCACGCAAACACAAGAAAAGTTCACACCATTCGAAGAGCAAAAAGAAATCTAAGAAATCAAAAAAATCAAACACCTGGGAAAAACCTAGCAAAACAAAAACAAGCACAATTCATGAAGACAGCAAATCGAGTAAACCTATTATAAGCGATGATGATGATGATGAACATAATATCTACAATAAAGGTCCTAAAGATAAGGTTGAAGTGCCAACCGATAAATCTCCCCTAAGAGTGGGAGATGGTTCATTAGAATACGAGAATTCCAAAATGCTCAGGAGCAATTGCTTGTCAGACACGGAGAAACAGATGCAGAAGTGTTTGAGAGCTTGTAATAGGACACACGAGGACGTTTGCGATCGGTTAAAATGCTCGGCGCGTTCAAAAAGAGCGTTGGCTAAGGAGTGCAAGAACAATTGTAAGAATGTATTCGATCCCAGAGTGTGTTACCGACGGTATCTGGGGATACAGAAGTGATAGGATTAAATAAATATATCACAATTGTTTTTTGGTACTTTATTGTTGTTTCTTTTCATAAACAGCCTAAAGAAATGCTATCCTCATTACTAAGTATAGTTTTCCACAACTTCCACGCAACGCCATCTAGTTTAAAACTAAGCGAAGCTCATATTCTGAGCACTAGACAACTGATAAACATACTTATATAACTTTAGATGCATATATATTATAGATAAATAACTCTCATACACGTTCCTGGGTGGAAATCGAACCCACGACCTCCGCAGTCAGGGCCACTAAACCAACAAGCCGGTCGTAGTCACCTTGTGTAGCCGGTGTCGTAGGGGGTCTCAGCTGTAGCTGGGCTAGGCCTATCCTGACAGTCTGGGTTTTTTTACCAACCATGTTGCTTCCAGTCTTACCAGCAGTGTTTTACAAGATGAACCTACACTGCCTAACTGAACTCCGAGACTAGACTAGTCTACTTAACAAACTTTCTAGATTCTGACTACTCATAACGACTGTCATATATGTACAAATTACAGCCGGGTCCCATGATTTAACGTGCCTCTCTTAGCACGGCGGAAAATCATTATTAAATAGATTATTTTTTATAAATGTTAATTACTAGAAAGTTGCGAATATCCTCTTGAAAAAGGCAAAATCCTGGTTAAATACTTAAACTTAACTTAAATTGACCTCGAAAAGATTTTCCCATCTTTCAATTACAATATACCCAAATGATAGCAACCCCAAAATAAGAAATATATTGAGCCATGCCATAAAAACATTTTTACGAATAATAAAAATTATATGTGTGGACGGTAGCAATAGTATTGTTTCCGCTTTTTATTTACTTAAAATGAATTTTCATATCGTGATAATAACGCTAACCTATTTTGTGAGTAGAATTTACTGAAGTTGATTTAAAAGATTTTTGTCCTTTCCTATACTTTTCACTTACCTGACCTCGTAAATCGTCGTAATCTTATGCATATATTTTCGACCCATTAATCTTCAAATTAAATCTAGATGAGGCTAGCACAGGACCGTAGAAAATGGCACGAAAAAGGGAAGGCCTATGCCCAGCAGTGAATGACAAACACCAACAACAAACCCTCAAAAAGCATTTTTAAAACAATATAAAACTACTGTTAAAAATTTTTCAAGCATCTCTTAAGGAACAAAAATTTTCTTTCAGGTCGCTTCAGAAGGGAAACTTCGATCCGAAAGTACAGATATATCTGATGGTGACAGCAAACAACAACTTTCGGTGGACGAAGACTCAACTGAGTCAGATTCTGAAGAAGAAATAACTAAGAGAAGTCATGTCCATAAGCATCTTCCTAGAGCAGAGTTAGAAACGCGGCGCTGGCATCGAAGCTGTTTCCGAAAAGCGGGGAAAACGTGCACTAAAGCTTGTTCAAAGGCCTTTAAGCTGGTGTGCAAGAAGCGAAAATGCTCAAAACGGTTTAAGAAGGTCATGAAGAAAGAATGCAGGAAAAGCTGTATCAAGAACTTCGAGTTTGACAAGGAGAGACCGGGCTACGAAGAATAGTCGGACAGTTAGGGATAGGATTTTTTTGTGGATGGAGATTCTTTGTCAACTATTCGAGAAATCTTGACTTTCTGAGTTTAGAGACGTGATTTACCGTCGTTATCTCTGATAGGGACAACCGCCACATGAAATTCAGAATCATCCATTGCCTAACACTTTATAAAACCTTGATAGTATTATTTTTAGTTGTAAAATAGATCTGTAAAATAAAATGTTTGACAAAAATGCATACTTTTATTTGCCTTATGATTTGTACAACTATTTCACAAATAACATGATGATTCATGATTCCTATTTACAACATCGAGAAGTGATAGCTGAGAGCTCCAAATATTAGTTTATTCTTGGACTTTTACTTATTTTTCCATACTGTTTAGCACGCCATTAAAACTAGATTACATTTACTGATAATCAACGCATTTCTGCACGAATAGCCTAGTTGTAAAATTCACCACACCAAACCCAATTTGTATGCTTTGCAAATGCTTAATCTAAGTCTGTTAATATTTGTAAGAAACCCGGCGATACCAGGATTCAACTCTTTACTGCGAGAGATTTTTGTACTGTTTACTGCTAAAATGAAATCAGTTCATCGCATTGCAGAGAATCTGCTATCTATTATAATAAATACGATCGCATCGGAAATGTATCGACCACAGAACTGGGAGCAATTATTCGTCGCCGTGAAATATTCATCAACCAGTTAATAGGAAAAATAATTGGAAACCGTCATGGTACAGAACTGCAAGATAGTCGATGTTTAACTACTGATATGGATTTACTTGTAATTGTACATTTACTCTTTTATATTGTAAGTTTGTTTCGGATAATTTTGCCATATTTTGCAATTCAATTTATTTTTAGAATCATAAGAGACTAGCTAGACTGCTAGACTAACTAGCAAAACGATAACAAATCTGTGAATGATATTTTTTAAACGAAGATATCGTTTTCCATTGCTCTTTCCAAGAATTGTAATAAGGTATTCTTTCGGACTCAAGATATAAAAGATCATTCCCAGAATTTGATATCCGTACTTCATCATTTCAGTTTATAACCATAGCAGCAGGAGACACACCATGCCTTAATGTTACTGCCTTGTTGTGTCCTGTTAATACCCTATTGAATATAATATTCTTGGTTAACACCCAGAGGAATATGGGAATATTAAGATTCTTGTCTAGTAAACCACTGAACTCCTTAATCCACTTCCAAAAGCATGAATCAAAATTTCTAGTACTTAGTATTCAAACCATCTGTGGACTCTTTCAGATTGTTATAGATGCAAAGGACTTTCTAAGGACGGGCAGTGGTAACGACATTAAGATTTCGGAGAATACTTCTGATGAAGATGGCGATGTCTTGGGTCTACTTATAGTAGAAGTAAGTTTACGATAGCTTAAGTACTTGTAGTTACTTGTGGTTGTGTTGTTCACCTAGCATATTGGTGAGACTTTACAAGCGTTCCGTCAGAGCAAAAGATGAAAACTAACTGTTAACAACGTAACGTTTACAAAGGGCTTGCCGGGCTTCAACTTATTACATTACTAGTAAGCTTATTAAGGTAAAAGGCACAAGCACAGGGGGTAAAACCACAGGGCCGAAATTCTGCTATTTATAACGGTCGATGAATGAATGAAATTTGGCCTATAATGACAATTCTCGTAAGTATTTTTCTAAACAATAATTGGAAATTTAGTGCAGGACGGTATACTCAAGGTCAGTACAATTAACTTAGAATTATTCACATCATCATCGGCCTAGCCTTTTCCCAACCATGTTGGGGTCGGCTTCCAGTCTAACCGGTTTCAGCTGAGTCGGTCTAACTCCCAATTGCTGTTCTGCTGCTGCAACTTGCCATGCATTCATCGGCCATTGTAAAATAGCAGAATCGGGGCCCTGGACTGGATCTAAGTTAAATTAAGATCAATGTAACCTCATATAAACTAGTAGAGAAAGGAAAGCAGTAGGACTTCTGTTCGGCTTGTTCTAATGTAAATTGGATGTTATAATATCTGGAACCCAATCCTAAAATATGATTGACGTTTTCACAGCACAATCAACACAGCAAAGAAGAAATAGACTCTAATTACGGCGCGAATGGGAATTTGAAGGTGTGGTCAGAACTATCAGACTCTTCGGAAACCGATTCATCAGGCGATACAAACTCTGATGAGTATCAGGACTCGGAGTCATACGATACCGACAGCGAATCAAATTACTATCACCCGGAGGACTATGAAGAAAATATGAGCACAGAGCTTGCTACCCTATCTGAGACTCAGCCCGCAATCTTACGCAAAGCGTGGAGGTCTTGCCAGAAAAAAGCCGCTAAAATTTGCAGAAAGGCCTGCGTAGCTGCGTACAAGGAGGCTTGTGATGTCTGTTCGTGCAAATCCAAGATGAGAAAGTCAATGAAGAAGGGGTGTAAAAGGAATTGTAAAGATTCCTTTTATTAGTTTCTGAGTCAAATGTGGGAGTGTTACATGTGTACCTGTATTGTTGCATATACTTTCTCTAATGGAATTATTGAGGTTGGATACCGATATATTCAGTGTGCATTCGGAAGTTTAAGATTGCTCCACTTATCTATAAAATAAAATTAGTCACTAAATCCAGAAGCCGAATCAAAAGCGCTCATTTATTATGCAAAGAGATTTGGCAAGCCAAGGAGTTTGACTACTCACTTAAAAATATGAAGATGTTTTTTATTTTTTGATGTTCAGTAGTAGTGTAGTGGCAAATAGGGTACTTGAGTAATTATCATGTCAAGCTTTTGTGTAACATGTTTCCATAATGCCTAGTTGCCTTAAATTATGTTAAGTAGTACGAAATACCCTATACTACATGTATACTCGATCTGACGTGAAATTTGTAAATTCAATCCCACCAAAAACATAAATGTAGAAATTGGGACCCAAGTTCAATACAAAAATCAGGCCCAAGTTCTATGCCAAATCGTAATATGTATTTAGAGGAACAAATTATTTTATGAACAAGTAATAAACTCTATTTCTTGGTTTTTATTAGAAAAGCCTATAAAAAAAAAATACAGCGAAATTTTTATTAGAATTATTATGTTAAATAATAATATAAAATGACTTATATTAGGCAATAAAGACTGGCCAAGTCAAATCTTATTTTCTTGAAGAAATATTTAATTTACGTTTTTGGTGGATTTTCATTGCTTTCTGTAAAGAAAACTAGCAAGGTATTGGGATTAAATGATTGAGAGTTGTAAAGTGCATACTGCAAGTTTTATTTATGGCGACCCCACTTATTTTAGGACGTTTTTTTTATTTTTTTCCCACACTTACAACTACCGAGCTGGATTCCAAGTTTAACTCTTCTAGGTCCTTGGGAGGTAGGTTCTGTTTAGGTACCTACTATATTCAGTCAGATAGGTTACAGTAAAAGAATTCCTTGATAGATCGAACAATTTCACGAATTATTGCAGAATCGCGCAGCGTCTGTAGTTTGATTGTAAGTTTTATTATCAATTAAGGTAATCATTACTTTATTTTAAGCGCCAAGGTAGAGTTTTAGTATGATTCAACTTTAGGAAGAAATTGGTTGTGTTTTACCAGAGGACTTTCACAAATTACTATCTACTTTTATATTAAACGATCGCTAACATTTGAACAGTATTTTAGGACAAAAAAATAACTGCCAAAATGAAATCCGACCAGATGATCTGCTCGTATTCGAATAAATACGATGTCATCGGAAACGTATCGACCACAGAACTGGGAGCAATTATTCGTCGCCGTGAAATATTCATCAACCAGTTAATAGGAAAAATAATTGGAAACCGTCATGGTGCAGAACTGCAAGATAGTCGATGTTTAACTACTGACATGGATTTACTTGTAGTTGTACATTTACTCTTTTCCATAGTAAGTTTTGTTTCGATTTAATATTCAATTGTTTCTTCAAATAGCTTGTTTAACATTATAAATACCAGACTCTTGCGAGGCAGGCACAAAGGGCACTACTTTGGAAGATCCCTTCAGTGTATTTTTTACTGCAAGCTAGGCATCTCTGAAAGAATCCAAGTATCATAGTTAGGGGGATGAGTGGACCAGGCCAATGCCCAACATAAACCTTTAGATGATAATAAATTAGAATAAGGTAATGTTGATGTTCCTCCTGCCAGAAATCGTCATCAGGTATTATTCTGAGAATCTTAGAGAAAATTCTAAAGTTTTGATTTCCGTATTAAGGATTTTCGTAACAGTACCTACCTGACAACATACCACCTCTTTAAATAATGGTAATGGATCTCACTTCTATACATGCCTGTAAGATGTGGTTGGTGGCAGTCGCTCAGAACAATACGACAAACTAACTATTAAGATAAAATGAGTAGATTACTCTACTCCTTTGCCCGTTTCCAAAAGGGTGAATCAAATTATCTAGAACTTACTAAACAATCCATCTGTGGACTCTTTCAGATTGTTATAGATGCAAAGGACTTTCTAAGGACGGGCAGCGGTAGTGACATCAATATTCCGGAGAATACTTCGGATGAAGATGGCTCCGATGTGGTGGCTCTAGTTATTGTAGAAGTAAGTTTAAAGCAGCAAGGACTATCGGCACAAATGCTGCTGATTTTGTATGAAGTCCATCCAAAGGTTGTCTGTAAAAGATCGGTCTTAGCGATAAGACCGCCCATTGTGCCACCTTGTAACAATATTTTCTTTGTCAAATCCTGTAATTGTGGTGTGCAATGAACAAAATTGTATTCTATAACCACTCTTCTGTGGTTTTGTAAATGCTCCGTTTTGGCGTTAGGGAGTATCGATGCTATACAGCGTCACGCTAGAATGGTGACATTAATGATGTCACAATTCTTGAGCGTCACTTCTGAGTAAAGATCGCTCTTGCTTGATTGCTCACCAGCGTGTTATCAGCTCCCCAATGTTTTAATGGAACATTATGAAGCATGGATGAATATTTTGATATAAAGTTGCAGTTTATCATATTAAGTAGATACTTACCAATAGTATTTAGTCAGTGATAATTAGGAGTTGGAAAAACATATCTTCACTTGCGACTTGTGAAATTTCAAAATTGAATTTAGAAAGATTACACTACTATAAGAGGCACTGGCGGATAACTTATAACTTCTTAAAAGATGTGCGTCTTTTTTGCAGCACAATCAAAACTCTAAAGAAAAAATCTCTTCAACTCTCCTCGACTCCAATTACGGTGTGGATGGCAACTTGAAGGTGTGGTCAGAGCTATCAGACTCTTCGGAAACCGATTCATCAGGCGATACAAACTCTGACGAATATCCGGACTCGGAGTCATACGATACCGACAGCGAATCAAATTACTATCACCCGGAGGACTATGAAGAAAATATGAGTACAGAGGTTGCAACCCTATCTGAAAGCCAGCCCGCAATCTTACGAAAAGCGTGGAAGTCATGTTTGAAGAAAGCGGCTAAAGTGTGCAAAAAGGCCTGTGTAGCCACTTATAAGAATGCTTGTGATGGTTCTTCCTGCAAATCCAAGTTTAAAAAGTCAATGAAGAAGGGATGTAAAAGATATTGTAAAGATTCGTTTGTTTAATTCCAGAGTCAAATGGAGGCGGTGTTGTGAAATTTTATGTAGGAATTACTTGTATAGCTATGTTGTTCTAATTGAATTATTGAGGTAGGTTAGGTACGCACTTGTATAGTTATTCAGTGTGAGATTTAAAATAACATGTTTTCGACACTTTTCCATGAAAGAGGTTGTTAAATCCAGAAAAAATCCCAAGCCCTTATTAATGGTGCAGAGATTTGAGAAGCCAAAGAGTTTGAGAACTAAAAAAATGTTTAAAATATTTGTTTACTTTTAATTTCATGAGTAGTTAGTGACCGAGGTAGCGGAGGTAGATGAATAAGCGCGTAGGCCTAGCCATAACCAGATAAGGTATAGTTACCGGCACGGAACTTGAGGGCTGACCTTCACCAGCGCAGATGTAATTTTTTGGGTCCCTTTTGCGGTATGAAGTGAGGCCCGCAGCGCATCGCGTCATAACCGTTACTCGTGATTGGTTGAAATTGGTACTGTACTGCAGTTGCATGCACCTCAAGACGAAGAGTACGCAAAATTTGATTGGCGTTTTATTTTACCATGCGCAAAGCGATCCCCACTCTTCCGCCGAGCGCTCAAGATCCGTGCCGGTAACTATATTTCAGTAACTAACTTGTGAAACGTCTGCCATATCAATGCAATGTATTTTCTACCATTTATTCTGACTAGTAGTAGCCTATAATGAGGGTAAGCAGTATGAAATGCCCTTTCAAGAAAACTTGTGACATTTCAAAATTGAATTTAGAAAGTTTACATCACTATAAGTGCCATTTTTTACCACATTACACCTTATAATCATTTTCACAGCCTTATGGCTAGTTTCAACGATTTCACAAATTATTTCTTTGGAAAACTTTTCTTTTAAGCATCGTATTTAATGGGATCCAATATTTGAAGAAATTATATGTCTTAGGGCCGACTTTTCAATTACGGCGATTGAAAAATCGGCCCTAAGGTCCGATTTTTCAATCGCCAGATAACTTTATTCGCCGAATATGTTTCACGTTTTGACAGCTTTTGCATAGAAAATATGTCAAACGGCCATATTTATTCCTCAGATAAAAGTTGTCAGATAACTTTTATCTGAGGAATACTGAATTGAAAAATCGGGCCTTAAACAAATAATTTTGATGAATTATTTTATATTTTGAAATAGAACGATCGCAAACATTTTATTCGTATTTATTTTATAATACATGGATAAAATACAATATTTATAACTGTGATAAAATAACATGTTAAATTGTAATTGTTCCAAGACTGTTATAATCGACTTCTAATCAACTTTAACAAACATTATGTTAATAAATATTATGGGTCGATTACTTAATGGCCCAATTTGACATTTACATTTTCCATAGACATTATAGATTTTAGTTAAGTTGCTTTTACGACCATAAACAGATTAATAGAACAAGACTTTTTCCTTGACAAGGACACAAACAAAAAGTAATTTTTCCGAAAAATATTTTAGCTTACATTTGGTATTTTGGTAGACTTTAACTTCATTCAAAACAGCATATTATTTTAAGTGAGAAATCGTCAAATAGTCTAAAATAGGCCATTACGATAACGACCCAAAAACTAAACTAAACTTAGAAAACAAAATGGCCCAGAAATATTTGTTTCTGCTATAACCGTTGCGAACTTATAAGTACTTAATGTAAAACTAGCATACTTTATTGGTAATACTCTCGGACGG
Organism: Trichoplusia ni; assembly: GCF_003590095.1. Taxonomy (NCBI): domain Eukaryota; kingdom Metazoa; phylum Arthropoda; class Insecta; order Lepidoptera; family Noctuidae; genus Trichoplusia; species Trichoplusia ni. The sequence continues at coordinate 2,984,264 of NC_039501.1, forward strand.
AATGTCAAAATGGTAAATACATACATTTAATTAAACAATAATTATACAATCTCATGATTATTTCATTTGTTTTATTTAACATTAAATTGTGACATAAAATAACATTATTTAAGTATTTATTTATAAAAAGTTTAATATAATTTTCACAACCTAAACTGTCAAAATGAATCATAGACAAAATGTTTTTTTTATTTAAGGCACGTTGGCATTGTAATAGAATTTAGAAAGAATAAGTTTATTTAAAAAATATATTATTATTAGTGTTTCTGGCACTTAATAAGACACATTCGAAGGTTAAACCTAATCTTAATTGATACATCTCTTTTACATTTTTATTAAAACATATGTATATCAGGATTTAAACTTATATATTTGCTACAATTGTAGTTTTAAATATATTTTACAATAAAATGTGTTCACTATGTATTGTTTTAAAGATCAAAACTTCAATGATCATTGTCTATGGCATAGGTTTGTTCTAAGTCTTTATGATTCTTAATTTGTTTAAATACAAATTGCATCATAATTCGACTTTAGAGGTGTCCGTTCCGTTTGGTCCTAAAAAGCCATATTTTTATTATTTTTGGATCGAATGTTGTTTATAATCGACCATAATACTGTGTTACTTAAACACGTGCAATGATCTACAATCTTTGAAAGGTATTCTTTCAAAGTAAATCACAAAGTGCAATGATCTTTAAAACTGTTTCAATAAGGTTTATTTTGCATTAAGTATTTCACAGTTTCCCGCCACTCGGACTTCTAGAGCTACTCTTAATTGACGTCACAGATATGTTCCCTGAGCTGCTGAACTGCGGCGGCGGCGACCGAGGCAAAGAGAACTTTGTATCACTCAAGTTCTCCTGACTTAAGGACTTTTGTGTCGTAAAAACCGGTATTTTTGACGACACTCCTGGCACAGCAGGCTTATTCTTCTCCGCTTTTACCGGTATATTACTCGGTTTCACGGAAATCGCCGGTTTTGCGAGCTGTTCCGGTGACCGTAACTGTAGCTGGTCTAGTTGTGATAATCGTCGGTTTTCTAAATCTGTGCTCGTGACTATAGTGCCCTTAGGAGATTCGTATGTCGCAGTTCGGAACTTTATATGACTGTTTCTTGGTAAATCGAAGTCGGAATGGCGTTTCTTTGGTTCGTTCGATTGGTTCGATCTCGTTCGTTTTGCTTCAGCTTGTTGCTTAGCCGAGTAATGTCTTTCGTTGTGGATAAAATCGTTTAGCAGTTCTACGTCTAACTCGTATGATAGAGGGGGTTCCTCGTAAGGCGGCGCTCGTTGCCTGCTCGATACCTTGTCCTTACCTTCTTTCTGTTTTTGCACTTGTTCTGTGCGCGGTGTGACTACTTGTATTTCAGTTACGTGTTGATCTTGGCTGTCAACGTTACATTCTCTTTGTACATCTGTTATAGATGGGTTGATGGTGTATCTAGTTTTCGTAAGTTCGACTGTGTCGTCGCTTGTTGTTTGTACGTCTTCCAGATCTTGAATAATCCTTATCCCCATTTGCGATAATTCTTCAGGAGTCTTCTGTGACATGAAACTCGGATCGTTCTTGAGTTTCTCCATCAACGCTTTCGCTTGTTCTTCGTCCATTTCTGTCGTGTTTAGGATAATAGTTTCCATTCTTGTGAAAGCTGGTTCATCTGTTGTGAAATGCATGTTTGGGTTCTGTCTTTTGATTTCGTCAAGAACTTTCTTATCAATATCTTTGACGTCCCCCTCTTCTAGCTGCATCTCATTGATTTCTCCGCCTCTCATTATGCCGAAGCTAATCTGTTCAACTTGTAACGGAGCTTCTGCTTTGCTTGTTATATATTTCGTTGATATTTTCTCAACGTTTTGCGTGATCACTTTATTTCCAAATTCGTCTTCGTTCACGTTGACTGTTACAGTTTTTTGTACGGGTTCTTGTGTCATAGTGAGGGACACGCTTGCTGGTTCCATATATAAGGTCCTTTCTCTCTCATCGTGCCTTCTTCTTATCCCTTCTAGAACATCAGGTGGCATCATACGTATAGTAGGCTCACCAATTTCAATAGATTTTGTATAGGATTTTCGTGTTTCTTCGACAGGCTGAGATTTCTCTGTGTTTATTGTAACGACATTGGTATTAGAATCTTTGGGTTCTTTCCATTCAGTTGAGAAGGTTTCTAGTTTCTTATTGTATTTGAGGCTGTTGTTGTTTGACCCCACTCGGATATTACTCACGAAATCGTCGTAATCTCTCACTTTTTCTGTTTGAGAAGTTTTTAAATCAAAATTTACAATATCAGGTTGATGCATAGCAGATTTAAAGGAGTCGGTTTGAGGTGTTTCTTTGCTTGTACTAGCTTCATGTTTCTCTTTTTCAGGGCTTTGGTCAATGTGTACGTTTAGAATTGGGTTTTTGGCGAGCAATTTCTTCATCATATCGGATTTTGGTCTCTCTAAACTGTTTACGTATGTATTACGAGACATTTTCAGATCGTCGGGAACGTTTGTGTCATACGTCATAGTGAGTTTTTCTTCGTATTTTGTTGGATGTGTTATAGGTTCGGGGACGACTGGTGTTTCTTGTGTGCTGTCTAATGAACTCATGTTGCTGCCATCTGAAGTGGATTTTGCGAACTCTGACACTAGCTTCAAGTGCACTTTCATATTTTCATCCATTATTCTTCTAGCTAGATGATCAGATGTTTCATGTTCTGCTTCCTTATACAATTCGAAGTCTTTCGGTTTTGTGAAACTTTCCTCATTTTTGTCAGAATCTACTGAACTTGAAGATCCCTTTACTATAGCATCTTCTAAGTTGCCGAATTCCGACCCTTTTTTTAGACGGTTTCTTTGGAAAGTGTTAAGGCCTTCCATAGCTGAAGTTTTAGCGATGTTCAAACTCAATCTGGGTTCCTTATGCTTGATGATGACACCTTTGTCTGTATCAGTCATATCAGGAAGAACATCTGCATTCCCAGAATCGAAGAAAGTAGTTTCGACTACAGACATAGCTTTTCTCTTTTTAGGGGAAATAGTGCTTTCTTGGATCTCTGCGTCTTCAGCAGAAATGTCAAGACTTTGAGCTCTTTCTAAAGTCCCGGTTGTTGGTTTACTCGCCTTGGCCCGAAGTTCGAATCTAGACAGGTCACCTAAAGACGCCGCTTTTCGCTCATTTTCATCCAAAATCGACTGATCGTCAGACACCGAGTGTACAGTCTCATTCATTGGAGAACTGTGTATTGTTATATCACTATTATTAAGTTCAATAGTCGTAGACCCTTTCTCACTTTTGTCGCTGTGGTTTAGAGACCTAACTGAATGTATATCTTGATTGGAAGACATGTTAGACTTGGAATCTTCGAAGAAATTGTTCAAAGAATCACTTTCTCGTTTAAAAGGCTTTGTTACAATATCATCAATGTCATCTTGACTGAAATTAATTGACTCTTCAATACGACTCTTTGTTTTATTGACTTTAGGTGTTGAAGTATTGATCTGCGATACGGCTGAGCGATCGATTGATGACGTAATAGAGTCATGAAGTAAACTTGAATGTTGTTTCTCATTGCTCAAGAAATCGTTCACGTTTCTTAATTGTTCAAGAATACTGTCATCTGTTTTATTCTTCTCCGGGTCTGGAGGAGAAGGTGCTTTGCCTTTAGATTTCTTGGTTTAGGAGCTTCTTCTTTTTATTTCATTTTCTCTTCTCGTAAATCATTCTGTAGACTCTTGCGGTTAGTGCGAGCTGCCTTCGGCGTCTAACATTGCTGCGTATTTCTTGAGGAATACTGAAATCATGCATCTAATGATTCGACCTAGACGTCTGATTAGTCATATAGTAAGCAATCTGCATCTGATGATGAATGTGTACGTTTCGGAATCTATCAAGACATAGCTTTTCTCTTTTTAGGGGAAATAGTGCTTTCTTGGATCTCTGCGTCTTCAGCAGAAATGTCAAGACTTTGAGCTCTTTCTAAAGTCCCGGTTGTTGGTTTACTCGCCTTGGCCCGAAGTTCGAATCTAGACAGGTCACCTAAAGACGCCGCTTTTCGCTCATTTTCATCCAAAATCGACTGATCGTCAGACACCGAGTGTACAGTCTCATTCATTGGAGAACTGTGTATTGTTATATCACTATTATTAAGTTCAATAGTCGTAGACCCTTTCTCACTTTTGTCGCTGTGGTTTAGAGACCTAACTGAATGTATATCTTGATTGGAAGACATGTTAGACTTGGAATCTTCGAAGAAATTGTTCAAAGAATCACTTTCTCGTTTAAAAGGCTTTGTTACAATATCATCAATGTCATCTTGACTGAAATTAATTGACTCTTCAATACGACTCTTTGTTTTATTGACTTTAGGTGTTGAAGTATTGATCTGCGATACGGCTGAGCGATCGATTGATGACGTAATAGAGTCATGAAGTAAACTTGAATGTTGTTTCTCATTGCTCAAGAAATCGTTCACGTTTCTTAATTGTTCAAGAATACTGTCATCTGTTTTATTCTTCTCCGGGTCTGGAGGAGAAGGTGCTTTGCCTTTAGATTTCTTGGGTTTAGGAGCTTCTTCTTTTTTATGTTCAGTTTTCTCTTTCTCGTAAATCAATTCTGTAGAACTCTTGCGGTTAGTGCGAGCTGCCTTCGCCGCGTCTAACATTTGCTGCGGTATTTCTTGAGGAATACCATTCTCATCTCGTTTGATTCCACTCGAATTCAGATCGTTTCTTGCAAAGCTTGTTAGAGTAGTCATTGATGTCTCAGATACTTTGGATGTTTCGTGACTGACGGTTGTGTCAGATTCGTTAGCTTTATTCCTAGCGTTAGGTATAGGAGGCGCCATTTTCTCCCTTCGTTTGGCAACTACAGGTTTCTTTTGTTCCGTCTCATTTTCGTGTTTGACTTGTGCTGTGGGCGCAGGACGTTGTGGTTCGGGCTTATCTATTTCGTCGACAGATTTCTTTTCAACAGCTACAACGCCATTTTCGACGTTCTTTTGTTTTAGGACTCCATCATCAGGTACGTTGGGTGGTAGAACACGGATACCGAATTTCATGCCTCGTTTTGGGTCATACTCTCTTTTTTGCGTTTCAGCTTGTTCAATATTAGTCATACTAGATATACCATTCTCTGGTTGGATTATTTGGATGTCGCTTCCAGTTGACTGCCTACCTTTGTTTCTTTCGGGCTTATTAACTTGCGGAGGTATTTCAGAATGTCGTGCCTTGTTTGCTAGCTTGATATTCTTTTCGTTCTCTCGTTCTAAAGTGGTGTGGCCGTCTTTCTTCTCCTTCTTGGTTCTTTCTAGAGTGGTAGAGGTGATGATCTTGTCTGAGATCATCTTCTTGATGCCGCTCTTGCTCTGTTTCGTCTCTAGCGTGGAGTTGTTTGAGTGCGACGTGTTCGGCGATCGCGGCGGGTGGAGTAACTTCCCTTCTTTCTCAAGCTGAAATAGAAAGAATAGGAAATTATTAAACTGCCTCAAATAATTAGCTTTACAAACAGAGAAATTATGAAATGATTGCTGGTTGTCTACACTATCGCATTGGAATTTACTTTCTCCAAGTATAGTTGTAAATGTCTTAATAAAAATGATGCCTATCTGGAATAACTCCACACAGAGAACAGATCTAACTTTTTTTTCTTATGTGCCCTTAATCACATGATTATCCCTTAACATTTGTTTCACATTAATATCGACTAAAAGAAGTGTCTTGCCATATTTTCTCATGTTATCGTTTTATGAATGACATAAACTAAATTAACACTACTTTAATTTACGGAAGTGTGACAACTAAATGATTAACGTTTGATTGAAATGTAACGAACGTTACAGGTCGATATCCCGCGTGACTGCATCAAAGGAAATAGCTAACATTCTAATAAACTAGACAGTTTAGTGCGTTTCCTTAGTATTGGTATTTCCTGTACACAATTATATATGATGTAATGTCGGTAATTAGATGAGCTAATAGGTAAGTCTAATTAATAAATTATAATGTCTCATTTCCCAGCTCTTCTTGTGAGTTTTACCTATTGGTAAACTTAAAAATTTACGTTCAGAATTTTCTCCAAGCTTATTTTCTTTGGACTCTTGAATACTAGGCATAGACCACTGCAGTATAATTAGCATAAAACTATGACTATCGATTCTGATAGACTACAATAAGGACTCCGGTTGGGTCCGAAAGTAGTCGGGCTCTACCGATAAATACGCGCGAGTAAACCGTTGCGTCATTTAATAATATAATTGACCTGTTTGCAAGACAACCCTTCCATTCTCAGATATTGCACGCTGCCCATATTTGAAGGCACCTTCATGGCAAACATAATGTCATAACGACCATACATTAAAATAAAATAGCTATCATCCATCCATGCATGTTCTCTATCTGCGAGGCGGCCATTGTTTAGTACAATACGGTTGGACAGACATTCCAGCGCGTTCATATTGTATTCTAAACATTCATTGTCGGTATCGATAACATAGTATTACAACGACGCATCGAATTATAAACTTCCTAAAGGTTTATTTCGGCGATCAATTAATTTTATCAAGCACAACAAAAAGGAAGTTCTCAATTTATTCTGTATTTTTTATGTTTGAACTTCGGACTGGATGAACCGATTTTGTTGTTTTTTCTTTCATTTATAGTGAAATAGCTGTCATTTGGACTCCCAAAATGTCATCAAGTTTAGCCCAGTACTTTTTATTTTAAGTCGGTTATATGGTTTTGTTGTTAAAACAAAGTTATTTCTGTACATATTTAAAGACGTTATGGTTTGATGGTTTGAAGAATGATTCATCAAACATCTTCAACTATTGATTGAGACTTAACTAATTACTCAAGACAACACATAAGTTTAGAAAACGATCTCTTTTCTGGACAACAGTGTAAACATTTACTATGATGCCAGCCACTCCACTCGTTACAAGTCAAAAATGATCCCACGGGAACAATATCGCGACAAAACTATCCTATGTGTTGATCCAGGTTATAAACTATCTGTTTTCCAAGTTTCATTCAAATCAGTTCATTGCTTTTTGAGTGAAAATGTAACAAACATCCACCCCAGTATAGAAGTAGAATATTTAAAAGTTATTCCTACACTGGCCTTTAGATAATATTATTTATAGATATGAAATTCCTTGTTACCGTATTGTTGCGCCAGTCGGCTATTAAACCAATTTGTATGCTGACATAATTCGCTTTGCATGAATATTTAATGCATGAATTGTAAAAAAGAAATGGCGTTGACTGTCAATAATGTAATTTTATTGCCTTAATTTGCGTATCGCATCACATATTTCATTTATAGTTGGTCTATTGAATAATTATTATCGATCGACTTGAATTATGCAACCCTTTTTGTATTTCGTTTCGTTGTGGAAGGAAGCTTTTGTTGCTATTAATTTTTAATTATGAACTGTTAGCAACGACTTTACATTTTAAATTAAGGATTTAACGACTTAATAAGTATATAAAGTAGCTCAATTACAAGAACATAATGATATCAATGGAAACTTGAGTAGCTTACTATTAATCCTTGAATAAAAATTTAATCCTTGTGTCGCGGGGTGTTTCAAAAATATTCAAGTCACATGCACAAAGACATCCAGACTTAGGACAAGCATTCGTGGATCCCACAAACGTCCTATCTTGTCTTAGGGGATTGAACCCAGGACATTTCGTACACAGTGGTGGAGTCAACCACTCAGCTATCCATGCAGAATAAGCGGTTAAGTTATAGTAGGTGGCTAATCAAAAATCTCATATTAGAAGCTGGGAAACAGTTTATTATAAAACCAGTCATGCGCGAGTAAGACACACAACGAAGAGGGTTCCGTTGTTCGCGGCGCTTCCTATAATAAACGTTAAGATACATCCTACAATTTTGTTAGCTTTTAGGTAGTATTTAAGAGAAATCTTAATTATCTACCATTTTTGGTTGGTGTTGCTGTCAAAATTTTACGAATGAATGAAATATGAATATTAATAGAGATATAGGAGTCTATTAATATTCATTCATTATTTCAATAGCGTAAAGTTCATAGATTAGAACTCTATTCTCTTTGGTCTCATATTCAATCACTGACATAAATGGAAAATATGCATCGGTTGGGACGTGGGAAAGCAAGCGGGATGCAAGAAAGTCCAACCGTTTAATTCTCGCACTTTCCAATGCACTTGACTATGTTTGGATGTGATTCTAGGCATTGTGGAAATGTTATGGATAGCTGACATCGTAATTATATCATTTTATAACAAAAACACACGAGTGGCTTTAAATAAAACCAACGAGCTGTTTCACGTTAAATAGAAAATAATCATTAAGTACTAATGTAACAAAAATAAATTAAAAAATTTCGGACGAATTGAGAACTCCTCGTTTTTGAAGTTAATTGAAATCGGGAACGCCTATAGTTTTAGACTCATATGACCCCGCGTAGGATCAATGATTAAGGACTTCTGTTAGATCCGAAATTAGTCGGACGATTACATGAATACGTAAGTTAAACTAATTTTTTTAATAACGAATCCGCCTCACCAATGTTATGATAATAGAACTGACAGCTGTCAAAATATCTTTACACTACCTGACAAAATATTTTGATTGTAAAATTTGGTAGGCTTAAATATAGTAATACGTGCAAAGGCTTAAAATAATTAATGTAATGTAATGTTCAAATCAAATGTTTAAAATCCTTTTGTTTACGTTCTTAGGGAACGTATGTTAATTTACATTTAGCTTATCATTTGTGTCGATAAAAACATCTGTTAGCCAGGGGGCCTGCATTATTATAAAAATCAACCATTTCGATCTCTAATTCAGAGCTTCAGACTCAAACCCACCGTGCTAACATCGCCTGTAGACCCAGCCCTCTGCAGCAGTGGATGTCTGACCGCCCGCCCTTGTCCGCTGGCCCGCCCGCCTTCCGCCACCTCCAGCTCCACAGGGTATGGAGACGCGAGCGACAGGATCGCGACAGCATCCTCCAGGGGAGTTCCAGAGAATTCGATCTTGATGCTTTTTATTTTGTCACCTGGAATTTGTAAATGTTGTTTTAATTTTGAGTGTGAAGTTCCACTGCAGGTAAATTGATAGTTATTTTATTTGCTTTATATTTTTTCTTCGACGCGTAAATGGTCATTTGACATAGTAATATAGACGATATTTACAGCTGATGATGATTCATTAATGATGAATATGTTATATTCTTATTTATTCCATCAGGATAATAAATTGAAATTCAAATTGTTAAAAATCCCATCGTCGTAGTTTAAAATTAAAAATTGTAATCACGTAGAAATCTAGAAAGTTCTCTTCTCTATGACCTTACAAATGTCACGTTTTAATGACGCTGACATTATAAAAGTTCCACGACGTTACTCGTGTTCAATGACTCGATAAAACACAGCCTATAGTCTTTTGCCAGCTAATAACGTCAAAATATCATTAATTTCAAGTTACGCCAAACTTGATATCAACTAAAAAGAGAGTTATGGACGAGAAACACAAGATTGGGATGGGTCCCACGTTGTGCGCCATTAATGTTAATGGAGCACAACATGGGGCATAACGTGAAAGGTTATTCGAATAGCAGATAAAGGTTCGTCAAGATCTCATGACGGATCTCAACGACTTTTATATGCTTGATAGGAAAATGAGACATTTTGCTTTTTATGAAATCTTAAAGCTGAATTTTAGCCGGAGGCCATATTCTCCAAAATCAGTTTTACTCCAAAGACGATAAGGTACATACCAGGTTGCAGCTTCGCGGCGGCAGCAGGCCCACTCCTCAGTACCGAGTGGATGTGCACCCCGTCTCTTGCCCCTCCCCCGCACCGCAGGCCCAGGCCGGTGAAGTCTCGAGCCCATAGCTTCACTTTTCGGATACGAGCTCGCTGTAACAATAAACAAAATATATATAACATAAACTCAATATAGTTCCGTGGTGGCCTTGCGGTTCATGGATTTCTATGTATGAAATGCAGGTTCGATCCCAAAGCAGGTTATGTTCTACTGCAACTGTCTCGAAATCATACTATTATATATTTTCTTGATAATTAATCTAAAAAACTGTAGAACGGTGAAGGGAAACATAGCAAGGAATCCAGATATTGGAATTTGAAATCTCCAACCCGCAGACAGCTGGAAGAAGCTGACGGTGAAAAAAAAAGGGGATGTCCCCTTTCCGACCTCAGATCGCCCGTAAAATATTTTTCCTTTATTTTTATAATATTCCCCTCCTTTTCTAGTGGGTTTCATCTTACTATTATTATTTTTTTGGTTTAAAAAATTATCGACCCTGGTCTATACACGAGTCCCGCCCGGTATTTACCGGTACGTTAGGGTTTTGATTTTCGTGTCACCACGCAAAGCTTTTCAATCTTAATTGAATTAGATCTAAATTTGACAGCTTTAAAATAAGTTGTGTCGCCATGTAAAATATTCATTTACATAAATATGGACAGTAAAATTAAATAATCTGCTTAAAAAAAAAACTAGCAAAAACGAAATACATTTAAAAATACGTAATTACAACCAACCAAAGCATTTAAAACTTAGCAACAAAACAAAAACAAGATAAATACTTTTCATTACAGGACAAGCAAAGGTCATAGCCATTCTGCCAGCCTTAGTCGATTTTTAAAAAAAATAGTAGCCATTAGATGATTTCACTGGCTGTATGAGTTGATGACTTGACGTCATTGCAAATGACATCATCGGACAAGCAAGGAGTTCGTGCATCCGTTTGGTGTTGCCATTATAATAATTAGTCATTAATATTCAAAAGTGGTTACATATTAAGACAAATGTATTTTATGTAGCAGTTAATGAACAAAATGGTGCATTTTATATTATATTTTAATAGTCCTAAAGTTTTATGCAATTCATCTCAGATTTACTTAATACGTGCTTAGCACTTAGGTATTAAAAGTAATTGCAAACCAGGCCCTTCTAATGATACGCTGAATGTAGTTAGCAAGGAAAGGGTTTATGCAACGCATTCCTAAGTTTAAATTATGGGTCGTTACTAATATTATAATAATATCTTCTGAATATTTTGCAAGATGTAAGTGTAGGAAGTAAGTAAATTCAATGGTTGTTGAACAAAAGTCATATTTCATAGTTTAAGGTTTCTTGTATTTATAACCGATATTTTAATATAACTTAAAACATATTACTTAAATGAACTCTCGACTTAAAAAAAGAACTCCATTGACCTACAAAAATTACCCCCAAATACGGCAACATCCGACCATATGGCAACACTCCACTAAGCCAGCCGAATGACCTTGCATTCAACCTTCGAGTTGCAACCATTAAAATTAAATACTCCATCAAAAAAAAAAACAGATTTCTTTAAAACTAGTTTCTGCGTTAAAAGAAATATGTCGGAAGAATAATAATTTATGGCTGCTATACTTCGTTCTTGTGGTTCATTCAATGTCAATCATAGAGCAAAATGTGTCTATGTTGTTCTTGTCTTGTCTATTGTTTTAAACTCGATGAGGATTAAGAAAATAATGTATACCTAATACATAATTTATTATTGTTGCGGCCCAAATAAACTAGTCATTTTTTGATAGAATGTAATTTTGACTCTTTGTGCTGGTATTTCTAATTAATATTAAGTCTTATTTATTTAATTAATTCAAATCAATATAATTGATTATTAAATCATTTTGCTGTCATTATGTTTTGTACAAAACAACGTAAAAAACGAGGCGTCATTTGGACGGTTTTTTGTGATGTTTACAAGCAAAAACACCAAAGATAAATTTGTATACATTTCTTGAATAGCTATTTTTATTAATTAAATTATAATTAAACTAGCTGTTGCTCGCGACTTCGTCCACGTGTTAGAAGGTATTGAAGCCCTCAAAGATGAATAATTTAACCCGTTTTTTCCACAATTTCCATTGTATCTTCGCTATTATTAGTCGCAGCGTGATGTTATATAGCCTCTGTTAAATAGACCATTTATCAAGGAAGGTATAGCCTTCCACAAAAATATTTTTTCAATTCGAACCAGAAGATCCTGAGATTAGCGCGTGAACAAACAAATTCTTCAGCTCTATAATATTAGTATAGATATACAAAAAAGAGTAGTTATGTATTGATTTCACTTTATACGCAATTAAAGTCGTCATCACGCAGCCCCCCCCCTACACTTACTTGATTAAATGGTTTTTGTTTATTTTAATTCAAAGTAAAAGGGGGTCATTACGCAAAAACAATAAAAATCAGTGCATCACAAGTCTTTAAATATCACTTGTTTGAATACAAACATGATTTCATTGTATCTCAAGTGTGATAGATTATAACAAATATGATAATAGGAAATCATTCACTGAAACCATGATATTAAGATTAATAAGAACCTGTTACACGTGTTTACTATTCCACACACACGTGTGAAACAGTGATGAAATCTGTGTACAAATCGATATAATGCATTATTATCATAAACCAGCCTATTTAAATACGTCCCACTGTTAGGCGCAGGTCTCTTTCTGTATATTGAAGGTTTGAGCATTGATCACCACGCTAACTCACTGCGGGTTGCCGATAAAAGATTCCAATATTTGAAATTCAATTTTCTTAATGATATTTTCCTCTCCGTTTGACAGTGGTGTCTTAGAATGATAAAGAAAATCTTTGAAGAGTCATATTGGTACTTTGCTTGCGTTAAAATCGAACCTACACCATGCATACAAATCCGTGAATAAAACATCAAGACCACCACAATACTAGTATTATTATTAAAAATTAACAGTAATTACGTAAGAACGCCTTTAATCACACACTAATAAACGTTTGATTTGATAAGTAATTAAGTTATGATTAATCTAAGGAAGATGTTTATAATATCTGTATAAATATTCCATATGGGTTCATTATTATACTTACTAACTTAAGCCGTGTTCAAACCACACTGACTGACTGACTACGCCATGTCAAACCCAGAACAGTAGTACAAGTATTTTATACTCAATATTTATTGATTCCATAATATACATTTAAGTAAATTAATTTAGGTTTAGATCCTTTCTAGCTCTTATCACTTCTTTTGTGAATGCTGGTTAACCAGTAATTGGCGACTGTGTAAGTCTTAGACATAATCCCTACTAGTCCCTACTAGTATTATAAATGCGAAAGTAACTCTGTTTGTCTGTTACGTTTTCACGTCTAAACCACTGAACGGATTTTAATGAAATTTGGTACATAATAAGAGTTGACCTTGAGAAAGAACATAGGATAGTTTTTATAACGGACTTTTGAAGAGTTCTCTTGGAAACACGATATAGCCGACCTCGACGCGGGCGAAAAGCTAGTACTCAATATTTATTGCTTCCATAATGTACATTTTAACAGTTGGTAGGTTATAAAATAAAGACACAATTATGGACAATATTGGACGCAGCACATTTGTAGGAGAAGGGATTTGTGTGATCTAATAATGCTTGTCCTGAGTCTGGGTGTCTTGTGCATGTGACTTGAATGTTTGTGAAACCCCCGCAACAAAAGGATTAAATTCCTTGAGACAACGACAAACGCTACGTGTTGCGTTTTCGATCCCCGCGCAGGACAAGAGTTTGTGTGATCCACAAATGCTTACCCTTTTTTTGGTAAGGCGGGAGCGGCGTAATTCTCATGGACACTCGGGGGAGGAAATACCTAACTGACTAAACCTGAACCGCCGTGCTACGTTATCCGCGTTTTTGTGTCGGTGTATGGGTATGTGTTCCAATCTTTCATACACCGACCGCGGGCTTCGACCGGCCAGTAGCGCTGGCCGGCAGGTACAGATACATACCCGGAGTATAAGTGTCTTTGTGAATCAAATAACTAAGAGTGGGAGTCGTTTAAAAAAGTTATGCCTATAATGTCATTTCCATTACAAACTACGTTAACTACCCACGGTCATTTGTCTGTCAGTTTGTTTGAACACAGCCTAAGTCCAGATTTAGGCCACGCATCACCACATGACATCATTAAAAAGCATTAAAGTTTAACCACATGTAACTACTGGTATTAAGTTATCTGTGGCTTCATTAAACTAATATTTTCTTAATCGTATGTTGGATTAATGAGGACTTAAGTGCTCTTTTCCACGCATAACGCTTAAGAAATCTTTTTTTCTTACGTTTTTATTTATTATAGCATGAAATATGAGTAAGTAATTGCTGAAAATAAATGTGATTTTTAGGATTCCGTACCAAAAGGGTGAAAACGGATACCTTTTACAGATTGTTCGTTATTTGTCCGTCTGTCTGTATGTCCGTTCGTCATCAGCCTGTATCTCAGAAATCGTGATAACTAGACAGTTATTTATTTTTACAGATGTTGTATTTATTTCAGCTTCTGAGGTATTTCATCGGTTGTTTTGATATATTAATACGTTTACGATAATACTAGATACTTGTCTATGGCTTACGCCATCTGTTTCATCATATTTAATTTTAAATATAAAACTTCATAATTATAATAATTTCAGAACAAAATTATTTATAGTTTTAAATATCAATAAACCAACAACAAAAAAAAATGCAAAAAGAATCTCTCCGGCGGGGAATCGAACCCCGGTCTCCCGCGTGACAGGCGGGGATACTTACCACTATACTACCGAAGATGTATTAGACGCACGATAAATAGCGACCTCTATCAGAATAGGAACTTCACGTGTGTATAAAACGTTACACGACATACTTGAAAAAAGTTAAAAATCTAATTCTTAGATTTTTTTATACAAGCTCAGTTTAAATAAATAAAATACTGATTTTTCACTGTTATACTTGATTTGGTAATTTTTATTAGTTTTATTGTTTTTGTAGCGTATTATTCTTAAGCTGAGTATATTTGACTTTAGATCACCCACTTAACAATGATAAATATAACATGATAGTTGGGAGTCTATGCATCAGCTATGCGTTGTTCTAGCATTCAGGTAAACGTTTGGGACAGGTTGCCTCAATTGCCGGTTATAGAATGTAAATTGGATTAAATTTGAAATTATTCCTATTCTCCTAAGCATTTTGCCAATACAATAATCAAAACTTTATTGTATTGACCTTGAGTTTAGCGTCCCACAAAAATGCTTAAGATAAAACGAGAATTGTAATTTTTAGCCAAATATCATTCATTCATCGGCCATTTTAAATAGCAGAATTGGGGCCTGTACCTTTACCAAGATACTTCTTTGGCTATAACATCTATACTTGTACATATAAATATAACAAGTATCTAAAACATAGCAATGCAAACTATTTACCATTGCGAAATACAATAACAAAGTGACAGCTGTTTACTAACACAGTAATATTTAGTTGCATTCCTTTAGCGAGCATAGACAAGTTCATTCGCATGGCATAGCCAATCCAGACTGGATCAATTTGTAACGAGTCGCGTTGGAATGTTGATCGAGATTTTGTAGGGTTGAACAGAAGGATTTTCTACATTTGTTTTGGTACTTACCAATCAATAGGAAATGTGTTCAATAATCTTGGTATTAATTATTAGTTTGACGGGTCTGAATGTCTGTGGTATCGTAGCTGTCGAACGGATTCCGAGATATCAATTTAGTTTGTTTTCTATTGAAGGTGAATAGGGATGATGACATTTTTTTTTGCAGTGTCTGTCTTGTAGTTTTTTGTATAATAATGGATACGTATTTTTTAATTTGTCCCGCTAACATAAATTGACCAAATTACAGTGAATGAAACTTACGCGTGACGTCACGAATAGTCACGTTTGAGTATAAATTTTACTTTATCATTACGCCACAAGCCCCCTCTCCTAAACTTTAAAGCAGTTAATCTTAGTCAATTCTAGTTTTTCTGAAAAAGGAAAAAATACGTGTCTCATACTTTTCAATTATCTAACTGAGGGACTAATGAGATTTTTTCTTTTTATACCCAGTCATCTGAGGTGGGTTCTTAGACATGTTCGATAAAAGGCGGTCGAGGCATTTAAAAGTTATGGAGGGTGAAAGTGTTTAGTGCGGGGTATTTTCAATTTCCATTGTTCAAAGTCGAACGCAACTGAAGACAAAAGTAAGACAGCAAAATTAAGATTACCAAATCTAACAACTGTTGCTTAACTTCGATCTTTACTTTAGTTTTTAATTAATACATCATCAGCGATAATTTCAACCATCCAGCTATAACACACACAGTTCATGAGATATAACCTGGTGACAGACGGCCGAAAAAACAAACGGAGCTTTAATAGTAAGGTTAAATTGTTACCCCTTAGTTACTTAACCCTAAAAGCCTTCTTTCAATCCGTTAACTATAAGTTCCCATCACATTTACAGTTACCACGACACGTCGTGATCTTCATAATAGGGGCTACAATCGTCCCCAGAGGCGTCAAACCTTATCTAAGACTGGATACATAATTTACAAGTATTTCTTATTCAGTTACCGGTTCAGAAAATGTAATTATTAAAGTTCTAGAAGATGATAATTGGCAGCAAGGAAAAATTATTGAAAATGTAAGAAATATTCTTGTGAAAAAAATGGCTGTTGGTTTTCTATCGTGACTCTTAATTTAATTTTGTATAAACTGCTATATTACTGAACAACCTACAGGTTTGTACGGAACCCTGATTCTACGAATCCATCTCGCACTTAGCCCTGTTTTTTTAACAATTCTATCCTATTGCTAGAATTGTTAAAGTTCCTAGAGTAGTAACATAAAACAGGGTTTTTATGTAGGAGCCCATATCGGTTCCCACATTAAAACACAGGATTAAGAAACCCACTTACATATATGGGTAATGAACATAATATACTTCGTCTAGTCTTAATCCGTTCATTGCTTTTTGAGCGAAAAAGTAACAAACATACAAACTTTCGCGTTTATAACATTAGTAATCTTTACTCTCACTATTCATTTCATGCCCACATTTGCTACAGTGCAATGCACCTCAGACGAATCAGCATTAAATAATAACAAAATGTACATATTTCTTACATTATACACTGACAAATTCATTGAATTAACACGCGAATTATTCAGAGACCGCATATTAGTGGCAACGAATACATCTTTTAGTTACGCTTTCACTGACTGGCGAAGAATAAATTCGGCGATGTTCACTTTTTAAATTGTACCACAGACAATCATTCGTAGCTGTCATTTTGATTAGCAATAGATGACAAGTGACATTTCAGAAATCGATCAAATAATTTGAGTTAGTAACATTTGTAACTTGAATTTGTCACATGTTATTCCTTGTCACTACTTTTATAAACTACACATATCAAATTGTATTATTAAACTGCGATAATATTTACATTAAAACCATATATTTTTATCTGAGGTAGAGTTTGCTAGCCCTAGCTGTGTACGCTTAGCGCCGATCTACATAAAATGATACCTATTGCAATCGTAATGCATGCATAATTTCAAAGTCAAGTCGAAAGCTATGCTAAAATGTTTAATATTAAAATTCTAATGTTTTAAACGGGAAAAGATACTGTCTAACTTCTTGACTGGTATCGAGAAAGTAAGTATATTTATTTTAGTTAATATATTAAACTCAAAATTCAATATTCTAATGCAACTTGCAGCAACAAACAATCTTGTGTAGTGACCCCGATCACCCGATGACTAGATATATACATGTATAAAATATGGCTATGTCTGTATATATAATCAAAACAAAAAAAAACCTTGCCATAGACAGTAGACCTACGTTACGTCACAGCGCCATCTTTGATTCCACACATTGGAAGCTATGCCCAAATTGTAAGTCATGTAACGAACATGTATTTGTCACGTTACATAATGCTCTCATTGAAAGTTACTTAATATATTGTGAAATGTGACGTATTCAATCGTTTGTTGCTATGCGGCTGTTGGTATACTTTTGGCGGCTCTATTTTGGTAACTTGAAGTATGTCACTCGGTTTTGACGTTTCTGGGTACTTGGATCACGTAGAGTCGTTATTATTATTATGCATTAGCGTGAAAATATTTAAAAAGAATGACTGATATTTTTTACAACCATATCAGCCAGTAAACAGCTACCGCTAGGTAAAGGTTTAACAAAGCTAGTTTGTTTCTGATTTATACTATCCTCATTAACTATCATACAAGTGATACAACTTTCTTTTATTTAATGAAAATATCACTCAATCCACGAAAGTTCCTAATGATGCAAAGAACTTTATTTTTGCAAGCCTTTGTATAAGAAAAAAAAAACATTAAAACTATTCTTCCACATAATAAACAAAAGTAAAACAGAAAACATTTTAAAACCACCAATAATTCCCCAAACCGGTTGGAAATGGCACAGATAATCCTATCCAATTCGTTCAACCACAAATATCTTAGAATAGCTCCAATGATCTGAATAGACATCAGCTCCCTCGATACAGATAGCGGAATGGACAATAAACGTCTGTCTATCTTGATAATATGATATAATGTTAAGGACCCCGCTACTTGTAGAATTGGCTGAGTTACTGAATGGGAGGGCGAGCGATTTATATAGTGTGAGTCAGGTTTGCTAAGATATATATTGAACGATAAAGAGTTATCTTAGATATATTTTTGTTCTTTTTTGTTAATCTTTCTTTTGGTTAGAAATATTTGAGAATACAAGAAAGTGTTCTCCCTCTTTTCTACAAATATACTGTGCCCAACAGGATTCATTATTGTTTTTAAGTCTAATCTACCAAAAATTATTATGAAAGCAGTAAATATTGAGTACCGCGTAACAGTCGATAATAACAATGCAGACAAAAACACTTCTTTCTTTTCAACTTTTAAAAATTCCCTGGACTTTCGCGAATATTTCAAGGATCTCCTCAACCACGTTGCCTGAGCAACATGATACACCTTAGTCAAACAGGAGTTAGTAACAGCCAGGACCTACAATTTATCGTGCCTTCCGAAACACGGAGGAACTCATTATGACATAAATGGTCAGCCCATCCACGGACCGACACCAACGCATCAAGCATAGCTTGACCTGTGATCGACTGACCAGTTCAGTTGTTGTTTAGCTACGTCCTAGTCCTTCATAAGATGGTACTTACATGTAAATGCGAGTCATCCTTGCTCTGTTCTGGTTTGGTGAACTCCACATGCAAGCCATGCGTTTTCCCGCCGAGTGGCAGCGTGGGCGCGTCGTGTTGCCATGCCGATCGCTCCTCCTGACGGAACCCGGGGTTGTCGAAGGCGAACTCGTCTTTCACTGACTCTGGGTCCGTTGAGAAGACAAGGTGTTTTCCTGGGGAAAAGGAAATATATGAAAATCTATAGCGTATAGAAGGGAACAATATACCCATGTAGGACAAGCATTTGTGTCATCACGAATGCGTATTCTGAGTCTGCGTGCCATAAATTGAACACTAAAAGTATACATTCTAAAGACATATCCAATGGCTTCATTAAAGTATTAATTAATAAGTTAACAACACCGGGCTGAAGGCGGATATACGTCGTCAGTAAGAAAGACAAAATAATACTATTTCATTCTCGTTACAATTATCTCTCATCGCTAGTTATTTGAGATTTCATTAGGGTTGTCAGACATTTCTAGTATCGTATTCGTATACAAAAATAATTGTTCCTTTACTACAAGATCTTGAAGCAGGACATAAGTTACAAGTATAACAACTTGGCAGCAAGCTTTTAGGGCTGATGCCAATTGGTATTTGACGCAGATTGTAGGAAATGGTTACCCCGGTACACGAATTGCAAAAGAATGAACATGGGTAGTTTTAGTCAGTAGAAGTCTGACTCTCCTTTCCACTCAACCTAAAACTGAAGGAGTCATGGGACGATTTTCTATCCGGAAAAAGGGAAGGTTACTAAAAAAAAAATACAGTTGTCTTTGTGGAAGCTAGACAGCGTAGTGCACAGCGTAGAGAGAGCAAGAACGATGTTTCGCTTCGACATCTGCAGCAATCCTACTTTGTGAGGAGGAAGTAATGTCCTGTTGCATTTGTGTGAGCGAGAGAGCACTTAACTGCATATCGGCGTCTCGCTTCCACGACTGAAACAGTCCTTGAGCGGTCATAGCAAAGGCACGAAAGTTACATTTCAGTCTTTATTTCTTTATGTAACTGTTCTCATTGTACTGTTTCTTATGAAGTATCTAATATTTGTGTTGTTAGTTTTTTATTTAGTATAGGAAATCCGATTGACAATAGTAAGTATTATCACGATAAATTTACTCTGATTACCTACTATTTTTTGTGGGGACAAAAAAAAACTTGAATAGACAAGTATAAGTAAATAAACGCAGAAAAAGAGTAGATCAGTTGGGCGTAGTTAGTGTAGTTACATATTATGGAAGTATT
Organism: Trichoplusia ni; assembly: GCF_003590095.1. NCBI lineage: Eukaryota > Metazoa > Arthropoda > Insecta > Lepidoptera > Noctuidae > Trichoplusia > Trichoplusia ni. The sequence goes on from NC_039501.1 coordinate 3,004,582, forward strand.
CGTCTAGAAAAATCCATTTTTAAGAATTTAAGCCACGTTCTAGATCGATTTAATTTAAAATTTCAGTGTTTTAGTTCCGAAACCAGTCGGGAAATCCCAATAAATAAGCGAGAGTAAACCGTATCCTTTTAGTATGAATCATCTTCACGAACTTACTATGAAACAACCTAAACAACTTTGGACAACCCTAGCTTTTCAATAAGGAAATACACATAAACTAAGGTAAAGTGCATAACAGCTACTTAGAGCGCGATGCTCAACGGATACACTCACAAGTACATGAGGGAGCCCTAACGCTAAATCTACGTAAACAACGCTAATTGACATTTAAAGTTATAGTCAAGAGTTTGTCTTTCATTTTGTCTCTCTAAAAAGGTGTCAGATTAACTTTTTTATACTGTTCTGTGTCGCGGGAATTTTACAAATATTCAAGTCACAAGCAGACACCCGGAATTGGATGCTTTTCTTGCCCTAGGTGAGAAGCGAAACCACGGCATGTCGCGCACGGGGGATTTGACGTGGTAATAAATAATAGTAGCTAGCAAGTAGCTTTAATACTTGGGTAGCCGTTTAGCAATTGTTCGATTGCAATACCAAAGCTATCCGTCTCGAAAAAAAGTATAAATTGTTTGACTTCAATGTTTAAACGTAAGTCTTTTATTCCCAGAATCTGTCAAAAATATAATAAGCATATATACATCGTTTGCTATAGTAATGGGTGCCCGTAAAATCGTTAAAACATTTTGCAAATATCGTCAAGACTTCCAAAATTTTCAGCATCAAACCAAGGAATGAGAGAAAAAGAGACAGGTTACACATATATCACCATCTCTTTTTACAACTGAACTACAACAGTTAATAGTTCTAAATACGAATGCAAAATACAAACAAACTGTTCTAACTTTAAATACAGTCGTTAAAGTCTCGTATAAAGTAATTTGCGACAGACACTTTAATTGGGTTCCTTTGGGGCATTGTTTCTTTTTTTAAATACTGGCAGCCATGCCAATTTACTGTCAAGTATTGTTTTAAAAGTAAACCATGTTTGTATTTCGAATGAGGTTCTCATTACAAATTAGGAATACCTACAGCTTTTGAATACCATCGTCATTAGTCATTATTAATAGTTCTTTTTTTAAACTATTTAACTCTTTCAGGCACCAGGCGATATTAGCTTATATTATCATATTTATAGTATCGACAAATTTAGCCTCTAACCATTATTGACGCCTAAGCTCACCAAATTCAGACGAAATTTCATGAATAACTTGGATTTTTGCAACAACAACATATGCCCGTCATTGCAACTCCTGTAAGCCAGGATCTACAATGAAACCAGCGAAAACCACCGAAACACTCAAGTTAGGTCTGTCCCAGGGGAAAACAATTAATTGCCTTGGAACCCGCAACGAAATTAATCAGAAATAATAAAAAGGACTAGTAAGAAAAAATGTTTAGCTTGGATTGTAAATCAGGCTGCCCAGACTTTCCACGAATAGAATAACATATCCATTATTATATTTATAAATATTTTGTTAGAAGTACATCATCCCGCAGCATATGCTTAACAATAATTTTCAATGCTAAAGAAAATGTAGTTCAGTAAACCTAGTAACCTAGTTTACTGCGATTGTCAAGTTAACTTGCGTAAGTATAATGTTCTAACAAGTTTAACTAATAGAAATGACTTTTTTTAACTGTTAGTTAAAGTGGGTATTCTAGCAGCGTCCATCTTACATCTTAAGGTCAGAGGGTAAGTAGTTTTTGAGGTTATGTTAAGATTTTTTATTATAGGTTAAGGTTTGAAAGAGGTTGTACTGTACTTATGGCACTCATGGATATTACTGTCATTCAGCTTTGATGGAATATCTTTTATTAGCCCCATTGGAAATAATATAAATTTGTATACAAAATTTTCAATTTTATTTATTTACGTTAATATCTCTAACGCTCTGTGACTTACAGAAAAAAGTTCATTTACTTTTGGCGCGAAAACATACCATTCTATTTTTAAATGCAGCCATAGTCTAGTTTTCACTAAGTTAGTGAAATCATAAAGCGTGGTACGCACGAGCGGATAATCGCGGCGTTTAACTGTAATTAGTCGATTGCATGCCACTGTAGATTAAGGTCGTTTAGGATGCCTGAAGACGTAGATGTTGCTAATTAAAATCAATAATTAATCATTACAACTATAAGTAGAAAAAAGTATTTTATAGACTAAGTATAGTATTAATTACGAGCATTTATTTTGCAGTATTTGATAGGAGCGACGAAGATTGTAGGTTAATACTTAATTGTTATTATATTAGATATTATTTTTTAATTTAATGTGATTAGTCGATTAAAACTAGTTACGATTTTTATTCAGCTGCAAAGTCACATCACTATTAAAAAAAAACTCAATCGTACAAATTTCATTACCCACCATCAATTTAAAAATCGAAGCAGCTCAATAGTCAATAGCATTCGTTGAAAAAAAAAAGTGAAGGCACTGACAATGTCCCGTTCAGCCATAATCGGACGCAATGACAAGTGACAGGTTGCACAGCGACGTTTAATTCACACGTTATTATCGACTCTTGCTTTCGATAGACATCGGATGTATGAACTGGGTCGACACTTTCACAACACTTTTATATCTTTTCTGTTTTTCTTTTTAATTTTTACCCAGATGTTTTTCTTTTGTTGTTTTTTTTTAAATTCGAAGTTTAAATTGATTTGATTCGAAACTATGATGGTAATATTGAAACACTAACTAAAATTAAAAGATATTTTTTCTATATCTCAATTTTTTAGACATTTTCTCAATGTCCAACAAGAACATTAAATCTTTTTTACGAAGAAGTAGGTCAACGAAGTCACGTCTTTTTCATAGAATAAGCGCGCTTACAAAACAAAGTATACTAAACAGGTTTCTTGAAAAAACAACTTGTTCTCATATTACAACCTCATAAGGGTTTTTAGTTCAAGAAAAACTAAAACTTAACTTTTAATTTATGTGTGATTTTCAGAATCTTGCTCCTGAATCACTTATAACTAAGTGAGATTTTCTATTTTATTTTATTTGAGACTGTTTGATAATCTTGACCGTGTCACAATAATCTCAATAAATTAAGCACATTTACCTTGTATTCATTATCTAAAGATTGTTTACAAAAATAAACCATTTACAATTGAATACGGTAGTTGTAAACAACAATAAAAAGAATTATCCACGTGCCGAGGCCCAATCAATTGGAACGGTGTAACGAGGTATTGCCTACCTCGCGATAGCAATGCAGTAGCAGAAGTCAATAATTGTACAATAATTGGTGGAGACATATTTAATGTAATTATCGAGAAATGATTGTCAAATTCTCTTTTTACCAGTAATAATTTTGCGTTTTTTGTTCCTTCCTTTTGCTAATACGTAATGCACGCGTTATTTTTTCTCGTTCCGCCTCGGTGGCGACATCTGTGCGATCTGTGCTAATAAGAAACAGTTACAGTCACGCGTTGATTGTTCGCGGAATTATCCACGCTTGTAAATTGTGAACGAGATAAAAATTATGTACCTGTGTGCTAACAAAACGGTTATCAGCCGCCATGTTTATATCTTCTTAATTTAAAGCCGCAAATTAACATGCAGAGTATCTACTACCGAAACTCTTTTGCTTCCATTTTGAATTTGATTCGGTTCTCAATTTGATCGTGTAATGGTTTTATAGAAAAAAATGAAGATGGAGTAGCCATCCAGTGTTATTAGCGTGGTTAGCTGTCGATCGAGCGTATTTCGAACTTGTGCCGCATTACGAATTGCATCTAGTGTCAGGTTCTAAATTACTAACAGGGATCGACAAGTAATTAACTTTAACAAGTGTTAGTCCGGATCGAAAAATCCAAATTATGGAACTTAAGTTCAAATTCGACCAGTTGAACATATCTGAGCGATCAGATAAGCATCAGTGGCGGTCATGTGCATTTGCAGAAGTGTCAAAAAAACACAAAAGCTCAGAAATTCGTCATTCTGCTATACCGCAACAGACCCAAAGGCGTGTCAAATTCTGTTATTGACGCGGTTTAATTTTTTAAAGGCCTTGGTGAGGCATCGGAACGAATCATTATGCCTTGTCTGTCATCATACTTTACCGGGAATTTAAAGACGTTTAATATTCGAACATAATTCATTGACAACCTACACTGGCTTGTATTATAATAATATGCTTGAATGACAACCATAAGCAAATTCTTGAACGTTTTGATCGTCATATTGGCGGCTAGGGCTGATTGCAGATTACTAATGAAGTGGTACCATGAAACTAAGATTTCATAACAAACGCCAAACCTTTGTAGTTAGATACTTCCCTTGATACGCATTCAAATATTTTAGACGAATTTAAGACGTTTAACATTCGAACGCGTCCATTGACATAACCTATGACGTGACCTGTCAGTCATGTCATTTCGCAACAATATGTCTTCCACCTATAAAGCAGTAATTTCACAATGCAGCGTGCATTCAAAGCAGCCGGTAAATGTAACTAATTTGCAAGTGCCGTCACTCTTACAATGAAACCAGAATATATTAAGAGCCGGTTTCAAGAAACATTGTGACAAATGACTCATGAAATTAATTAAATATTTTCACTGCGTAATCAATTATTTCTTTGATGAAAGGCGCTGGTATTAAAGCCTTCATTATTTCAGCGAATAATAAAATTATTTATTACCTTCCGCACTTAATATTCTTCATTGTTTTATTACTTATAACTTGTTTAACTCATATTTTTAACGATTTTATTATAAAAAGACGTCTGTAGTAAAATGAAATGTTGAATGTAGATATTATTCTTATGTGCAAGTGTACTTATTCTCCACGTGAAAACTAAAATAATAACAAATTCGTGTTCACGTACGACTACCCACTCTAGACAACTTTCGTCACATTTGACAGCTGTCAACGAGTGTCATCCACCGTGCGTGGTTGTTACAATAATGGTTTGTCTACATGATACTAAGCTTAAGCAACGGTTGGTATATTGGCAGACGGTAGGTAGTGACAAGACAAGCAAATAAAAACCTGAAATAATTTGAAAGAAGCAAAGATGTATTGAAAAATGTGTGGAACAAATAAAGGTAAAAAAAAACCAGAACACTGAACGAAAGTAAAATTTTGGATTTTATGAAATGTCTAATTTAAGGGTTCTAGCATGATCGTTATTTTTGTATACAGTACATATAATAAAGCCAAATAGAATTAAATAAATTTGAACTCTTAAAAACCTACAGACAACTTCAATCATGCAATAAACTGCGGCTAAATTAATAAATATTTTATGTTTGACATTGAAATGTCAAAACTGTCAATACGAAACGTGTCGTTGTTGTTTTTTTAATCAATCAATATGCAGGGGCGTTTAGCTATAGAGGATAATATTGCAGTTTTAGAAATGGAACTCAATATTCAAATATGTTTAATTGTATGTTATATGGTATTATTCGAATCACGAATTGAAGCTATGGACGGACGCAAAAGAATCACGTTTACCGAAATTATGGATGGTCTGATTTAAATGTAATTGTTAGGCGGTGGTTCATAATAATTAGTACGCCATACGTACGTTACATTAATACCTTATTCACTGAGTTATTTGAACTCGCTTTAGAAATGAGGTAATTTTTTGGACGTCATGTAAAACTTTTTAATACGTAGTACGTGTTTCTTTCCCTCCAAAGGGGGAGGCCTACCTACATTTAGCAGTGGACAGCAATAGGCTGAGATGATGAGATGTTTCTTTCCAGAGTTACACCGCACTGCTCAAAAAAGGTTTCATGCTAACCAGGACCGACTGATCCTAAAGACTCGATTAATATATTCTCGTTAGGCTGAATAAGTATTTCCTTTGCCTATTAACACTATTTTGGAAACCTGTCTTTTGTACCTGACCTTTATTTGATATTTGAAACAAGCAGGCCGGCCTAGCTACTAAAAGTCTGTGACCAGATTCTGTGACAATCTGACGTATTATATGTCACTGACGAGAATTATTCGCCATTTTCTAAACTTCTTAGTTTAAATAGTAGTTTAGGATCTCGAGTTTTTGTTTCCATTTTTAAACTTCACACGTGGCTAGCTTTTGTTTTGTTGTTTTTGCTTTTGTAGGAGTCAATGACATCTTAAATAAATATTTTAGATACATTTTTATATATTTCTGTTTACTTATGAATCTGCTGAGTGCTGAGCTAGTGCTTTGGCTATATTAGCACAGGAAGACCCATCTAACATAGCATGCAAAACTTAAAAAACAATTCTCAAAGCAAAAATCATATCTCAATTGTTCTCAGTAAGGATTTGAGAATTTTCTTTCATTCAACAATCGTCTATTTTTCGTGTTTTAAATGTACATACAAGTGTCTTACTAACTTAATAAAAAATATATACGAAACTTAAAACATTTCACAAAGAACACAACACCTTTTTTAAACGTGCTTCTTTCAAACAAATATTTCGATAATTCTTTAACACAAACACTCATAACTTACGAATAGCTATAGTTTATACTGGTGATGACTTCACACCATTGTCCTGTCAATTTTAGACATCCTGGAGTGAATCAGTTTTATGATTGATGCCAAAACGATTGTAATCTAAGACTGAATTCTTCTTAAAAGTTGTAAATTTATTACGGTTTGGAGAGCGAAACCTCTTTTTATTATTTCGTTCTTTAGAATTTAAATCTTCAGACTATTATGTGTTATCTAAGTTATAAGAAGAAATTTTTGAATGGGCTGATCATTGAACTTGGCACCCATTTAGATTTCATTTATTTTGTTATTGAAATCCATAATCAAGGCATATAGGTACCAAGATATTGAACTTGGCTCTCAATATATTAACTATAAGTTTGATGACGTCATGACTTTTTGACATATAATTTACACTAAAACATAGAAACCTGGCCTAAACATATAAAACTAAAATTCCATTTAACAACAACATTTTTACTTCATAATTCATCTCACAAATAAATAATAATAGATTACAATAAAGCATTATCGAGTCTACAACACATTACGATAATAAACGCAGTTCTCAAACACTCATGCGCAACCATTTTCAAACAGTACCGTCTACCTGTCACAGTGGAAGCGAGACGGGACTACACCATGTAGAGCGGCATCTCCCTTACACACCTACAATAGTTTTACAACAAGAAGTGGTAACATGGCTGCACTATGCCTGTCTATCAATGGGACACACTTTCTATTGCATTGTTAGCAAAAACACTTAACAGGCCTTTCACGATGAAGAGGATTTTCTATTACATGTTTAAAGGTATTTCGAATATGTACCTATAGGGCAAAAATTCCGCTATTCCTTAGCATTTTGCCAACACAATAATTCGACATTCATTGTATTGAGAGTGAGTGTTCCAAGTAGAATGAAGAATCGAAAAATGGTCTGTAAAGCAGATCTCAAAGAAAAAAAAGTATAGCGATTATTATAATTGGAAGTTCAGCTCGTTAATTTCAATAGTCCATTTGCTCTGATTGACAACTAATAACATGGCTGCAATCATTCGTATATCATTAAGGCAGTGATCGCGTCAAATTCGCCCCTTAGATCAAGTTACAATTTTTTAATCTATATCTATATCATCATTGGCAGCATTGGCAATTTTTCCAACTATGTTGGGGTCGGTCTAACCAGTCTAACCGGTTTCAGCTAAGTACCAGTGTTTTACAAGGAGCGACTGCCTATCTGACCTCCTCAACCCAGTTACTTGGGCAACACGATAACCTTTGGTTAGACTGGTTGTCAGACTAATAATCTATATCTATATATTATACTTTATACTAATATATAAAGCTGGAGAGTTTGTTTGTTTGAACGCGCTACTCTCAGGAACTACTGGTCCAAATTGAAAAATTATTTTTGTGTTGAATAGAACATTTATCGAGGAAGGCTTTAGGCTATAAACCAATGAAAAATGTGAAAAAAACAGGGCAGCTATAAATCATAACTTATATCTTCTACCCGCGGGGACGAAGTCGCGGGCAACAGCTAGTTTAAACTAAATTCAATTACATAACTTATTAGAAGTCAAACTGCGCGTGAGTGGCGAGTGATGTTTAACTACAGTTTACTAATTATAGTTAGTAAACAGAAGACTGTTTACTATGTTTAAAATGGTTATTAAACAATAGAATCTTTGTTATTTTAAGTTAATCATTTTTTCTGCTTCTATATAAATCTAAACTTAACTTCCGCACTAAGCTATTAAATATCGTTGGGTCTTTCGTTTTTGTTTATTTAAGTCATGTACAAAGACACCTTTATTCAGGACAAGCATTCGAGGATTCAACAAACACGTATCTAACGCGAGAAACGAACCGACGACACGTCGCACAGTAGAGTTTGGAGTGATGACTAACCACTCGGCTATCCGTGCGTCCAAATACTTCCCATGACATTCAAAAAGTAGGTAGAACAATATTTTTCTAGCAAAAAATCTTAACTGTCAACTAAAATATACAGCGCCATCTATCGAAAACCAGCCTTTACTAAAACTGTCACTAGGAAGGCCAAATCAAGGCGATAATTACAAAACAGATGAAGACGTAATTAAGAGCATAATAGCTAAGAAGGAATCTAAGAATGCGGTGTGCTGACACGAATAACGGATAAACATCTTGTAGTAACTGCATGAGACGTAATTTGGTTGAGAACATTTTTATGTGAAATCCTGGTTGACGTCGATGTGGTAAGGTTAGTTTTGTGGATATGGCATTCTATTTTTAGGTTAGGACTTTGAAAATGGCAGCGTTGTTTTTCTTAGTTTCTTTTTTCAGTTGTAGTATCAGGGAGATTGGTTGTGAAGCAAACTGTTAATTTATCAGATTTGCAAGCCTTTTTAAGTTGGTAACATTATTGAAGTGTTACCAGGATGTTTTAGGTACCATTTACGAAATCCATGACTATTGAAAATATATAAAAGTACTTTTACTATTTAATGGTCAATATTTTAATCGTTTATTATATATTTTGTTTTTCACTGTGGTACATAAAGCAGGAAGCAATGTAAGTATAATGCAAAAAGTTTTGATTACGAAACCACAAACATAACACAATCACATAATTATTTAAACACACTTTTCAAAATAAAATGTTTTGGCTACGGTCGGCTCAAATATCAAAACATCAAATCAATTTGTTGCCATACAATAATATTTTTCTTTGCTTCATGTTATGCATCAAGTATAATTTCCGATAATGGACTTTATTCTAAGGAGGTTAAAGTCAAAATTACTTTGATAACAATGGTAGGAAGCACAGCAAAACTAATTACATAATTGCAGTGTTGCAATGTTATAAAAATAGTTTGGTATACAAGAACTAAGTTAATTGATAAATTGTGTGAAACTCACAATTATTCCGGTCGTGAAATAGATTACAATGCTGATATTTTGTAACAATGTCATTTGAGTTTTGACATTGACAATAAAAAATGTAGTTTTAAAATACTGTTTACGGAAGTGAGGAGATATAAGTGGCTAAGCTAAGCTGGCTAAGCTATAACTGCATAAATGAATCGATCACAGGTTAAGCTACGCTTGGCCATCATTGACCATCTTTGACAGTCGTTACAGGTAGTCAGAAGCTTGAAAGTCTGACAAGTTTAACTAAGGGGTATCGTGTCAGATAGGCAGTTGCTAGTTGTAAAACAATGGTACTTAGCTGAACTCGGTTAAACTGGAAGCCCACCCCACAAAGTTGGGAAAAGGCTAGGACGATGATGACGAGGAGATATAATTATTTAACAACTCCCGCAATTCAAGCCGGAATTCAATCCTTGTATTGCGAGAGGTTTCGCAAACATTCAAGTCACCCAGACTCAGAACAAGCATTAGTAGATCACAAAAATACTTGTCCTACGCGGGGATCGAACAAACGAACGTCACCGATCGGTGGGTTTGGAGTGGTGACCTTTACCTCTCGGCTAGCTGTGCAGTTATTTATCTAGACTTGTAATGTAAAGGGAACTTCTCATAGACTACAGAGTACTGACATAATTCACCAAGCTTGTTGGATGCGGGAGTATTCAGGTGATAGTATGTATCCAAATGTAGATTGATGATACACATTTAAGTTTCTGTCGAAGGTTTTTCCGTTCTCTAAATCAGGGTCATTAAATTTTCCTTGATCATTGACGTATTTGACACGAACAATTTTAATTATAGAAGAAAGTAGCTTTGCTTGCGTGTATAGATATCCAAGGAGAGAACCGCGAGGGTACAACGGTTCTTATTTTTTTGACTATCCCACTGAGACCCACTGCTGGGCAAGCCACCCCAAATCATTCTACGATTTAAAAAAAAAAATATTTCTAATTTATTACTCATTACAGACGCAGTTTAGGGATCCCTACTTACTCAGAACTCAAACCTGCGACTAGACACGTCCAAATCCTGTCTTCGAACCACTAGCCTACTCAATACTGCAAGTAAATGAAAGTAGATGCTCACCTGAACCCGTTTATAAAGAACTCTCGTACTAAAATCTCTTGAAACAAGCTATTACTGATGCGGAAGAGAGATAGCGCTCTACATCACGCATAGCGCCATCCCGCTCCCACAAAAACGCGTCCTGTTTCAACTGTGTTTTTAGGTACAGGGACTGGCTGTTGTCCATTTTGTTTATTTAAGGAAAGCAATATTACGTGAGTCGTGAAACGGTATACCTCGCGTAAGGAATATTTGCAACTGTACTTGAAGATTCTTAGACGTTTTTTTAGTTAACTGAAAGTTATGCGTAACGGGGATTTTTGGTAGAACTTTAACTCGGTAAACAGTAAAATAATTAAGCTTGGTGATAGAAGTAAAGCGATATTCGTTTTTATAAATTTTAAGTACGAGATCGAAACTATTTAGAAACAAAATTGACAAATCTAAAAATCTCCATAAGTCCTGTTTTCATCTATGTAATTCATACCTTTCCTTTCATCTTTGATATTGATTACTTGAAAAGTACGTTTGGCGAACCAAAACACGTATCATTAAAAAAGTTTCTTTTTGCAAATAAATATTTCATGTTACATAGAATTTCGTTGTGGATATAATAGTTTCAGTAGTCTAATTAGCTGCTTAATTATAAAACTGTAACCTGACGTTGCATATTTTTCCAAGATGGCGACTGTCACAACTACTATCAACGTTTAAATTGAATATTGTTTGTGTTTTTGTTTTAAAACTATTGTAAGTGCTGCAAATCTATTCTTCTAAGTCTCGTAACTCATACGAACAGTAAAAAACATTGTTGACCTGCTTTCATTAAAACCAGTTACTAGCACGACAATACAAACTGTCAGTGTTGCCAACATAATAAAAGCTACAGATCATAGACAAGATGTAATTGAAAGTTTTGAATTTAATTAACAATTTTTGTATTTGTTTTTTTTTATTCCATCCGTCTTGAGATTTATTGGAAAAGTTTAATATTTTCTTTCCTAGTTTTATTTTTGTTTACTTACGAGAATCAAATACACTTTCTTCCATGTCATATTAGAAGATTAACAATAAAACCAATTAAATATTACATAGTATATAGGTATCCTAAAACCTTCCCCAGGCTTCCTTGATTTAATAATAATAGTAGAATTTTGTTATAACTATAGAATCCGTCATGCCTGCAACTAATTCGCAATAAAACGTGACTATAGAGTTGCCTAGACCTTCCATGCATAAACTGCAATAAGTAACTCACGAGACAACAAAAATTATGACCTTAATTCCAAAACTTTATTTAATTCAATTTCAGTATATCTCTTTTAAGTTTAATTAAATAAAAATAGTAGGTACACAATGTTCCAAATACAGAGAATACAAAACTTTCTACGTGATAACGCTATGTGACGTCACTTGTCGCTCGTTCCTCATGTCCATTGTTTCATCCCGTAAATATAAATTAATCAAATTATGTACAGTGAATGGAACTTACGCTTAACGTCATTTCTATGCATAAATTCTGTGAATTGGTTATCTCACAAGCCCCGTCTCCTAAGCTTTAAAGATTTTTTAATCATCACTAGCTGTTGCCCGCGACTTCGTCCCCGTGGGTAGATGATATAAGTTATGATTATACCTGCCCTGATTTTTTTACATTTTCCATTGTATCTTCGTTTCTATTGGTCACAGCGTGGTTGTTTACAGCCTAAAGCCTTCCTCGATGAATGGTCTATTCAACACAAATTTTTTTGAAACAAAGAATTTTTCAATTTGTACCAGTAGTTCCTGAGATTAGCGCGTTCAAACAAACAAACAAACTCTTCAGCTTTATATATTATTAGTATAGTATTAGTATTAGTATTAGTATTAGTATTTTAGTATTAGTATTAGTATAGATTATCCCTATTCAGTACAATTCAAACTGAGTTAGTTTTAGGAGAATGACTACGTATATTGTAAATCTATTTCTAATTGTTTACATTCTACCTATTACAGTGACACTTGAGCATAGTAAACAATGACAAATAGGGCTTAGCAAGTGATAAAACGTGATTACAGTTAGCCTGTCCTTTAACAAACATTACGGTGGAGGAAGTTATGAAATTGTTAAACAATACTTTAAGCACTCCCCCTCCCTCAAGGAATTGGTAATATCATATTTTGACTGAAAACCTATATCCGTAGATTGGTTATATATATAAACATACATTATATATAGCAGCCATTAAGCACCTAAGACAATTGTAGAAAATAAAGTGTTACGCGTAGACATAACAATGGATTTCTTTAGTTTTGTCACAGTTTAAAACACATTGGCACACGGCGGTATCAAGTGCCAATTCCTACCATACAAATAAATCGAAACATATTCAACCCTGGGGTTGATCCAAGTCGATCGATTGATATAGAACCGACCAGGAATGTCTATGAATTAGTATCGCAATCGTTAGTAATAGAGACAACTCGAAAGTTTTACCAACAACTTGCCTACACTTAAATGGATTCATTTCAAATCACTTTAAGTACAGATTAATCCTCAAGATTGATCTTATAGAACTGCACCAATTAACTGGTACCTATAACTCAAAATGTTAATAACAGTACCTACATACCCTGAGGGTGAGTTATTAATTAGTCGGTCAAAATATCTAGACAAGCCTTTTGCGATTTATCAGCGCCTGCGGGTGGCCTACTTTGATATTGATTATATCAAAGACTGTAGACCTGTCGTCGAGAAATAATCGCGAAACAACTGTATATTCTCAGCTATAAGATGTTAAAAAATCGAAAGGTTTTGTCTCTCAGTTTTAGTTTTGGTGGATTTGAAATGAAGGAGGAAAAATTTTGCATCAGCGTAACGTAAGTATGTATTTTTATTATGGAAAAAATGATGTCTGTAACAGCGGAATTCTAAACAAGCTCCAGTTCAAATAGAGGTAAGAGGAAACCCATAAAGCTTTACGATGAAAGCAAAAGTAGTCATGAGCTACAGCCTGAAATACCGATAGCACTATACAAAATCGCTCAAGAACAACACATACCAACATTTAAATCAATCCAAACTAACTAGTTACTAAATACTAGAATGTCGTAACGTCTATTGTAGCTATTCAACTATCAATCGGAGTAACCGGTCGCCATATCTCACGGTCGCCGCCATTGCCGCCATCTTGGTTTGACAGCTGACTCGTAATGGCGGGGATGTTAAGTAATTGTCTATGGTTGAGTAATAAATTCGATACGCCAGGTGACGCTAGACGACTTGAATGATTTTCTGTAATTCTTTAAATTACGTTGCGGTTTTGTTTGTAAGAATAACGTTGCTTTTTAGTATTGGTCCATAAAATACTTGTAACTGTCAGTGAACTTTCAACTCGCAGGGACTAGGGTTCAGTAGAGCATATTCTTAAATATTGTCCATAACACAACGCCTACAGTGCCTACACTACGGATCAAGTCCTAACTAAAGAGAAAATCCAAAAAAAACTGAGATAAGGGTTATGGATACGGTCCCAAAATATCGTCCCCAATCTTAAAAAAAGATTTGCTTTTATCTAATTAAAAACAAAACTAATAAATTAATTCATATTTACGTGTCTTGTCCGTTTCTTCATAAGATCTATTAAACATATTTAAAGAGTACCCATGTATAGTCATTGCACGATACTAGCAGAAATTCCTAAAATTACTTTTATAATGTAACTTTTACATACGAGCAACTAATATATCTGTTTATTACTTGTGTATACTTACTAGTAATGCTAAGTACGTTGGTCGAGGTCAAATAGTCAGTCGTTGCAAGTAAAATACTGGTATTTAGCATCCGGTGCGACTGGGAGCCGACCCTTAGACAGTCAAGAAAAGGTTATGGCAGGAGATAGCTTCTCTTGACTCTGGCTAAAAGATTAACGTAGCTTTTAAACATAATTTCGAGAATTCGAACTGTCTTTTAAAAGCTCGCAGCATATTTTGTGATGACCTAGTTAATATTATTATCTTAGGCCCGCTTTTTCAATCGTCAGATAACTTTTATCTGCGGAATAAATATGGCCGTTTCACATATTTTATAGAAAATATTTCAAAAGCTGTCAAAACGTCAAACATATTCGTCGAATAAAAGTTATCTGGCGATTGAAAAATCTGCTCTTAGTACTTATTCTGAAGATAAAGATTCTATTATGGTTAAGACCATATAGTATGCTTCCTTATCTTAATATAGGCTCTTATTGACCCATTATGCTTTAGAGGGCTGGGTAGGGATCGTTAGTCAAGTCATCCCAACTCATTCCTTTAGAAAAAAAATACGAAAACGATTAAAGGCAGAAGGAAACTCGATTGATTTATCCTTGTCAGAAGCTAATGAAAAGTCAAGAAATATATCTTTGGCATTTCAATAAATTCCAACGCAACTACATTTCAACAACCTATTATGTAATTACGAAACTTAAAATTACCATTTAATAACCAAAAATAATTACAGTTCTCATAAAAAGGTTATTCAGGTTCAATTAATTGCATTATACAATTCTATTTGAATAGATTAATCAAGACAGAAATGAAATCAATTAATATTAATTGTCTCAGTTTACAAGGTTCTAGTTTAACCTTGACTCTTCACGCTAAATTAACTGAGGGTCGGGCAGAACTAACTGTTACTTCACATACAATTAAATAAATAAAACAGTTTGGTAACGAAACAGGAAATCGATTATCAATCGAATCGGATCAAATTTAATCGAGTGATTGAATTTAATCTGTATCTTGTCTATGACTTGCTGATTTTTTCATTGTAAATTTATATATTTTTACCGTTACTTTTTAAGTAGAATCAAATCCAAAATGATCCCGCGCAAACACACAATCGGGATAAAAACTATTTTATGTGTTACTTCTAGTAAATAAAATCTGTGTTTAGTGGTTTTTAAGTGAAAGCAGAAAAAAATATCCGAATATCCACACACACAAACTTTTGCGTTTATAATATTGGTATGAAGTAGGATATTTTTAATAACAACAAAGTAATACAAATTGCGAATGAGTTATATAAAAAAAACAATGGCGTATGCATTTTTCTTTACTCATAGACAAGGTTGTTTTCATGGAAGGAGCCCTAAAAGCCAGTACTGTTCAGTTATAACTAGGAAAACGGCGGGAACAATTCCCACGCGGACGAGCTCTCCGGAAACTAGTAGATTATTAAACAAACAATGACGAGTTACTACAGCACTCTCTACTCAACGACAACAACTTTCCCCATAGATAAAAACATGGAAACTAAACATTCTTACAAAGTGTCTACATGAATGACTTGTACGCCATTGACACAGTCACGTTGATTCAAACAATCGCTACTTTTAATTAAAGACGGTTTGTTTTCGCGATCCGCATTGACGCGCCATCGTGAAATGACGTTACTTAAGCGTCTGTTTCTTTCGTTTGTAACCGGAATTTCCGTTCGCGGTTTGAAATTTGAATTTATACGTTGGCATTATAGTATTCATTTGTAAAAGACAAAAATAAGATCTTAGATATACCGATGCAGGCTTAGCCGCCATGTTGGATTGAGGTGGCTATAAAAAGTAATCTAACCTTTTTGGTTAGAATTTCACGATCACTTAAATTATTATTGAAAGGTTTTTTATATGGTTACGTGTGTAACAGATTGTTGTGCCGCTACTTCGTAACTTAATAATAACCTATAATTTTTAACGGTAAACGTGAGAAACGACAGATTTGGCCATAACAACAACATAAACGGCGTGAAAAATTCTTACTTACATACTTTAACAGACGTGGAAAACAATTACGTAAGCCAACTTAAACATATAGATAGAGTTACCGTTTTAAGTTAAAAATAAAACATCAATTAATACCTACTACAAAAAACCGTAAACGCAATTTATAGGCTGTAAGTGCCTTTCCTGTTTGTCTGCAAAAAAAAAACAAACACCAAGTTCAACAACATGTTTTCTTTCCGTTATGAAACATCCCATATTGCGTTAATTGAAACCAAGCACTTAATGCAATTGTAATCGATTAGGTGTCGTGGTCTAGCGATCTAATCACCGGATCTGTATGCACACGGTAGCTAGTTCGAATTCAAGTTAAGTACTATGACTTTAGCATACTCTTTTCTATTACAAGCCATTGTCATTTTTAAGCATATAAGTGCTTCAATTACAACCCACTGACATTTTTTTTAACCTGTATTCCGATTTAAGTTCATTCTGGCTTTGTTGTAAAGTTTACTATTTTATATAACTTTTGTTTCTTTTCTAAGTTGTTATTAACTGTAAAGGAAAAGATCGTGATGAAACCTAAAATCTAAATTAGAATCTGATATCTGATAAACAAATGATTCCTGCTTCACTTAAATATAGGTTTAATAATTAATTTGACATGTGAAGCAAGGATATATGCTGCCTATTTGCATAATCAATAATTTAATTCAATCTCATTTAGCAAGTACAGTGTTTAATGACGATTTGTTATTGCTTTAAGAAATCATGACTCCTCTGTCCAGGGCCCCGATTCTGCTATTTTACAATGCCCGATGAATGAATAGCAATTGGATTAAATTTGAAATTATTCCTATTCTCTTTAACATTTTGCCAATACAATCATTGGAAGTTAATCGTATTGACTTTGAGTGTACCGTCCCGCACTGAAATTCCAATCATTGTGTAGAAAAATGCTTAAGAGAATATCTACGAATTATCATTTTTGACCAAAATTCATTCATTCAGCGGCTATTGAAATAGCATTGAGGCCCTGAAGTAGAACATGTTCTTTTATTATATCATTTAGTTAAACTTGTAAAATTGTAATTAAACTCTTTACCAGGCAAACCGGTCTATATAGGAAGATTGTATTACCTGAAACAAACAAAAAAAATACGTTAATTGTGTACAATGATAGGTATCAAGGATGGCCATAGTACGAAGGTTACATTCGCTGTAAGGTTATAGAATACTAAACTATACTAGTATTTGCCCGCGGATCCACCCGCGTTAATGTCATATATCACTGTAAAGCAAAAGTAAATCTGTTTTTTTTTTTAAGTTAAATAAAGAGCAATCTCTGTGTTATTTCAAGCTACACTCTATCTCTGTACCAAATCCCTTCCCTACTAATATTATAAATGCGAAAGTAACTCTGTCTGTCTTTCACGTCTAAACCACTGAACTGGCTTTAATGAAATTTGGTACAGAGATAGAGTTGACCTTGAGAAAGAACATAGGATAGTTTTTATCCGGGACTCTTGAAGAGTTCTCTTGGAAACGCGATATAACCGACATCCACGCGGGCGAAACGCGGGCGAAAAGCTAGTTAAATCTAAATCCGATAGGAAGTTTTTGCATGGAAGAATAAAAAACACACATACGAACTTTCGCGTTTAGAATAATAGAAGGAAGTAGGGTTACACTTGTATCATTGTTTAAGCTTAATATGTATTATGTGACTAGTTACTTAATCATGTTTTGTGCTGAGTTAAAACAAAGTACAAAAAGGGTGTTTTGTTAGAAAGGTAACAAAAAATCACCGAAAACTAAATTCGAAGAGAACAAAACTTAACTATTTTCTGACGAAGACGCATAAAAATAACTTAAACAGAATTTTCTAACTAAATCAAGCAATATACATGTCTGTATAATTAAAAGTACTGTTTATATTAAGACTAAGCCAAGGTTGTAAAGATAATGAAGATAATCATCTTAAGGACGAGCTAATTTCTAAATACCGATACCTACCATTACATACTATACTAATATAAGAATTGTGGGAAAGAGATGGTGCTATACATGATGTAGTGTGCTGTCTCGCTTCCACAACGGTTATAAAGCTTAAGATTTCTTGGTAGGTAGGTATGTTGAGATGTTTTAATTCGTTAACGGATGTTCGTAACTTAGGCAATGTTTA
Source organism: Trichoplusia ni (assembly GCF_003590095.1). NCBI lineage: Eukaryota > Metazoa > Arthropoda > Insecta > Lepidoptera > Noctuidae > Trichoplusia > Trichoplusia ni. The sequence continues at coordinate 3,022,990 of NC_039501.1, forward strand.
TTATATGTGTTAATCATCAGGTAATGTAAGTACGTTGTATACTAGTCGCGCCCCGCAGTGATGCCCGTAGATTAAAAGTTTTTTACTCCATAGGACCATAGGTATGGGTAGCCGAGAGGTTGGGGTTGACCCCAAACCCAATGAGCGCGACGTGGATTCGATCCCTAGGTTACTAACTAATGTGTCATTTGAACTAGGAACCTATACGTCTGAGTACGTCTAAATCTTTCAAGCCGTTCAATCGTAGTGTCATTTTTAGTTTCTTAACCAACAATTTCAATAAAATTATTTTATGAAACTACTTAACCAAAACCATTTTTAATGAGCTGAATTCTTGAAATGTTGCGTTTGATGTTAGAAAATGAAGGTACGGGAAGGTTTATGTTTTCATCAGATAAGATTTTTTAAAAACGCCACAATTAAAAAAATCTCTTACAATTCAGAGTTAAATAAACAAATGCAATAAAAATAGCTAAGTATTGCATCTTTATAACAAATAACGAAATCTTCAAATAAAAACTATACTCAGAAAAGTATCTTAACAATTATTATCCAACAAATACGAAGAAGAAACGGACACATAACAAAAAAGTACCCATTCACACACACACAGACACGCACACATACAAACATACATACTTACAATATTCAATATGACACGTGTTATGCATGTGTAATCGAGTCGGATACTTTGCTTACCTCAACCATATAATAGGAAATACAGAAGGCTAATAATTAATTCTTTTGTGAAGAAAGGAAAGTAGTTTTCGGACAATTTCTTAAGAACTGGCCCACATAGCATCCTATAATGCAATATCCTAATTGTATTTACTACTTCTACCTACTAATACTAAACGCGAAAGTTTTGAAACTAAAATTTAGAAGTCAAGGAATAGCTCTTTAAATATTTAACTTATAGTAACATTCTCTCCAACAAATCCTTTCTTGGGTGGTCTTTATTTATAAATTTCAAATGGTTTACTATCTGATCATCAAGATAGCCTAAATTAGATCTACGAATTTTTAAATCGCTTTCACAGTGTACGTAACTATCACTTGAAATGAACCTTCTGAGTTACCTTCTCCATGTACACCATTGTGGTGTTAAGAAGCGTCGGACGACGCAGGTGATGTCATTTTAATGCTAACACTGTCGCAGGCTTTTAAACCAACCATATTCACATTTGATGCTATGTTTATAACACCATAAACAGCCCACAATCAATTTTATCACGAAGAGAGAAAGTTCATATTCGTTTGATGAATCAAAAGCTCGGGTGAATGTTTGTTTAACTCTTTTTATACCATAAACACATGAATGATCGCAGATAATGCCGCAAACTGGAATCAAGGTGTGGTGGGGTCATGCCCCTTGCGATTGGAATTTACTGGCGACTACGTTTGATGTTTGGTATTCATGATTTTCTGCTTCACAATTTAGTTTTGAGTTTCATTCCAACATCAAGTCAGAATCTAGTAAAGATACTAGAAGTCAAGAATAAAAGTTGTTGGACACAGAATCTAATTTCCAAGTTATTGAACAGCGTTATATTAATACTAGCTTACAATTGTGTTACTTTTGGTCAAAAACAAATATACAGAAGGAATATGAGAGAGAATTTGAAACAATAATCAACTTAAATAACACATCACGTTGACTCTCATTACCAACTGCAATAACTCAAAGATCATTCGAGAAAACCCATAAAAGCGACACATAAATCTTCAAAAACTCTTAAAAACCAAGTACAAGACACAAAACAAGAAAACGACTAAAAATAACAAATTGCCAAGATTAAAGATCGTCACGAAAGAGGCGATAATTGGTTCAGACATTGAAGACAATTGTAAAGACGTAAACATTTACAATTTTACAAGGCTACTGTTGAGCTGTGAGCAACAAAGCATAACGGATACGTAATAAATCATAGATATAGCGAAACAAGAATCATAGTACCTGTAGGCTTATTTTCACAGAATTGAATTCTATTTTAATCGGATTAAGACCGAAATTCTGGAACGCACTAGCGCCAGAACCAGTTGCGGGAGTAAGGAAGGTGGGTTTTACAGTAATGACAATTATTTTCGGGAACCCTTTGGTTTAAGGCTGTAGGATTCTGGCCTTAGACATAAGAGCTAATCTAAGTCCATCTAATGAATATAAAAAAATGTTTTTAATACAACAAGCGTTAACAAGATAAAACAACTGTATTGAAACCATTTTCTTTTGTATACATGAGAGATGCTTATTAAGTTACCAATCATAAGTCTCTCATAAGCAGCTGGGAAACAGTTTATAATTAAATATCTAACAATCATTTAAACATATTATATTGTTTACTTACTGTTATTATTTTACCGTTTCCTTGTCTCATGAATCGCGTATAAACTTCCATTGTTTAACAATTGTGTTTACTGTCAGAACATAATGTTTTCAAACAATTAGAAATACAAATGTATGTGTAATTAATGTTAAAGTGGTGAAACAAATACATTGTGTTCGATAATCTCAAGTGAAGACGACTATTATTGTAAATCACTATTTATTCTGAGTCGTCGATAGGAAAATCAATCTCATCATTGGTAGGTAGAATAGATTGTACAGGTCCAAGCAAATGACCTTGAGAGACACCGCATCAAACATGCACCTCGTGACATGTTTCTGGAAGTATTCCTATATCAAATGTCATGTATACTTTAAAGTACGTATATTGAATATTATTTTCAATGTTAGTTTTTCTATTGAGGTTAAAGTAAGTGAAAATTAATATAGTGAGAATGTCGAATGCCTTCGATAGTTTGTAGGATGAGTCAAGTAAACGTGCTTGTAATTAATGAGTAATTTCAGTAGAACAGGATATGAGTTTGTTGTTTATATTATAGATAAGGAGATAACAATAGAAATTAGAGGTATTAAATAGACATAAGGCGTAGAATAAAATTTAAGTTGTATTTTACATGAATGAAATAGTTCTTAATCAAAGCATTGTATTAAGTTTTTTCAAAAGAGTAAGTAATTATTTCCGTATGTAGTATAGTAAAATAAATATTTTATTATCGAGTTATTATAAATTACAAGTAACTTTATTAATTGCAAATACCTTGCTATATTGGATATAAACTTAATCGACAATAGATTAGTCTTTTAATTAAATTGGAAATAAAACATTAAAGGCGAATTTTCCTGAACGTTTCGCCTTCAAAACGATCGATTAGTACATGTCGCAAGGTCATTCAATTCCGGACTAACCAGGAAAAAAATTATTAAAAATAACCTAAAAGATTAAACTACAATTTGGTAGCATGATTAAGCTTTGAGATTTTACCATGTAGAGGCCGCAGTAGAGCTGTCTTTCGTAATAATTTGGCTGGACGTTCGGCTGGAAATTCATTTATTGGAAAACTTTAAGGAAAGAAACCCTTCCTTTTCGTTTTAAGGGCTGGTATAATGGTATTATTGTGGAAAGGAGACGGCAATATTCCATTTTACATTCTTTGCTCTTTGCTTCTTTGGTTGCTACATGTCATTAAGGCAAAAGAAACATTGAATAACATGCTTCACATACTGGTTTACTCCTAATGACTGCAAGATAATAAATTCTAACGCATCGTTAGCTAAATCACTCGTAGTTTTTCGGGAACTTTAATTATTTTATCGCTTCACCTTCAATTGATTGAGTGTTCATTAATTAAAGTTCAAGGAGAAATAGCTAGCAGAAGGCTTAATAAGTGAAAAAAGAACAAGTTGGTACAAAACACATTCATTAATAAAATCGATTTTATGCTATGCCGTAAAACGTTTAACGCATTTGCGCCTATATTATTAACTTTTAGTCAGACTGATATGCTTAAATTACTCGGACTCTCATCAACAAAAAATCCCCGGTCTCCTACATTTTCGTAAGCCAGAGTCACGGGATCAGGCAAGTAATTGCACAGCCTATACTCCTTACTAATCACGTGGCCTTCTGTAGGCAAAATAATTACAATACATTCCGAGATAACACAATCACAAAATTAGAAACTTCACCTCTTTAAAATATTTATGTAAGATGATAACAATTAAGAGCATAGCACATACTCACATAAAATTACATTAACAACGAGAAATCCGAAATAACACAAACGAGATTAAAAATGGTCCACATTACAGTCATAATATTATGCTTACGTACATCAAAATTGAGAATGTTTAATTTCCGTCTGTTGTTACCAAATATTCTTCAATGCTTTATTTCGTGGGATAGTGAAGGTATTGTATGTAAATTACCATTGGCACGTCCGGCTTGGCTTGAGACGATATGTTTATTGGTATTCGTATGTGAGAAAATGTCAGACGAATACCATGTCTTAAAGTGATCGTGTGGAAGAGAGATGAAGTTCTTTGCCGTGTAGTGCGCTGTCCCGCTTGCACGATTGCAATAGTTTTACTTTGAGAAAATAAGGGAGGTTGGGTATTCGTAGCTTGTCAGTCAAGATGTAGACTTGTCATAAAAGTGATGAGTATGATGGTACAGAAGATGTGATACAAGATAATTAATTAACAATTTAAAAAAAGGGTTGACAATGACTCACTTGATAAATTATCTTTAGCAGAATTGCAGAGAATGAAAACTTAATTGAAATCGATCAATCCGTTCAGCTATAATGCCACAGATAGACACGTCAAACTTATTACACCCCTCTTTCTTTTAAGGTGTTAATTATGGAGAGGAATAGAAATTGTGGATAATATATATTGTATGAAGGATAACATGCCATAACTTACGGAGTACATTTCCTAAGGATTTGGAAGAGGAAGTAAAATATTTAAAATAGCTTAGACAAGCAACACAAATGCGGGTTGAAGGGCTTTTCGAAGGATTGTGCTTTTAATCAGTTTTCAATCAACAAATTTTAAATGTGCTGGTCTTTTTATAGCCGAAAAGTACATGACAGCAAAACATGTTACTGCATTGTACTAATTGCGGTTAGAGTAAATACAAGCTACTGTTTTTAAAGTCATTTTGCTTTTTAATATTCGGGCTATGGACTACTTAAATTATGAATGATTCTTCAATGTTTAAACGTTTTTTATCCAGCCCTCTGTGTCCCACAGCTCTGCAAAGACTTACCCTATTGTCTGTTCTGATGATGATTTTTAAACTTAAGTTACGATAATTACAATACCCGGGTGATTCTCCGGAAAAAAGTAAAACAAGTTAAAAACGTCATCGTCTTCACCACACTTTTGATACTGCAGATTGATGTAATCTATATTATTTTTATCCAAGTTCGTAAAGTACTCAGGCTACTAATAGGTGACTTAAAAATTTAAACAATTTAGTAATACAGTTACTTATACCAATTGGTGAGGATAATGACGATGTTAATTTGTGTTATTTTTTTCTGGAGAATCACCCACCCGCTCTTCGTAGTCCATCATTAGGCAGAGTAAACAAATTTATTATTTAAAACCATTTGAAGCCACACAGCGATTCACTTGACAGTTGGACGGACGTTAACAACAGTTGTCAAAGTAATGTCACATTCAAAACCACAATTTCATTACCTACTTACGAGTACATACCTATACAACAAATACTCAAATCATTTTCGCTGTTTAAATAAGCATTTGTTTGTTTACATTATGGTTTCCACATCTTTAAAGCAAATTAGATACTCAAAACGTAATATTACCACAATATTATTTATCAATTGTGTAAAACTGTTAACCGCTGTGATAAAAACTTGGTCGGCCATCTTTTTTACTTGTCACAAGGCTGTGAGCGCGAAGTAAATCGCTACAATTTGTATTAACACGGAAGTTTAACGTTGTTATCAAATTACTTTAAAACGGCCTTAAGAATTTGTTTAGTTTTTCTTGATTTTTCATCTTTAAACAGTTCTTTTATTTAATATCTGAGTGGTTATGTTATGGAAACCTCGTTGTAGAATGCTACTTACATTTTTTTACGTTCGATCTGATTATTATTATGACTCACAAACTTAAATAAACATATAATATACTAACTAATTTTAAATTAAGAAACAAAATGCGATACAATTACAATTTAAATTATTGATTCTAAATTTAGTTTCCACGATATATTCATCTACATCTTTAAAATAAATTGAACAACATTCGCAATACGAATTGCATGTATTTTATAAAGTGAAAGTGGGTATAGACAAAAATTGATTGCCGCCATTGCGATCCCGATTTCAGATCGCTCTATACTCTATGATAACCCCTTATTGCGTGATATAATGCAATAAAAATGAACTAACACGTAACGATTTCATAAAATTATGCCAATATTAAGTCTCCGAGCGTGTTTACGAATATTTTTTGCGATAAGATTCAAGAAACATTTACGTAATGGACGTAAAAAGCAAAGTTTTATAATCTATGTGAGAATAAGGAAATCTTGTTTAAGGCTACGTATGTGCAACAGTAAAAATGTTTATAACAAATTGGTGAGGTACTACGACTTGTTTTTAGTCTATTTGGGTTATCAGAGGTCATGACATATTACATTTAAGTACTATTTAAGTTTACATTTAACTAGAATTACCAAAAAACTACGCACAACTTTTAAAAACCTGAGTTTTTTTGAGAATCAATCACAACAGTAGCCCCTTCATAAAACCAGAGACAATGTTTTCTCGTTTTTACCTTCATGTCATATAAGCACAGATAAAATATCCTCGCTTGTAATATAATCTTGAAGGCAGAATTTCAAGTTATGTTTTGTAACCTTTAATGTTTAGGTATTCAAGACGCATCAGTACATTGCCTTGCGTTATACCATTTATTTGAAACGAAAAACAGTTGAGTGGCAGAAGTCCCACACATTTAGTTTAAGATTTTAAGCCCTCAATGATATATTTTATAAGTAGTATTGCAGGATGTTTTTAATTCTCTAGGAAGTATACAAAACATCGTCATTCTCTAACTAAATTAGACAAATTCATTGGCCTAACCTTTTCCCAACTATGTTGGGGTCGGCTACCAATTTAACCGGTTTCAGCTAAGTACCAGTGTTTTACAAGGAGCGACTGCCTATCTGACCTCCTCAACCCATGAGTTACCTGGGCAACCCGATACCCCTTGGTTGGACTGGTTGTCAGACTTTTTCAAGCTTCTGTCTACCTGTAACGACTGTCAAAGATGTAGGAATATCTATCAGCCGGGACCCACAATTTAACGTGCCATCCGAAACACGGAGGAACTCGTTATGACAAAGATGGTCACCCATCTACGGACCAACCGCGTCAAGCATAGCTTAAGCTGTGATCGATTCACTTATGCGGTTATAGCTTAGCCACGAGCTCCTCGACTAAATGAGTCAAATCTCAAACAAAAAAACATTAAGCTAAATCGAACAAAACGTTTCATCGTAATCGCATATAAATTATTGTAAATGCATGCAAAATAATTCCGGCCCTATTAAGTACTTCTTACGTTCTTCCGCGATACTCTATCGCCTCCAAGCAATTGTCAAAATCTCAGAACATAATGCTCTTAAAATCTCCGAAGTACATTTATCAACCTAATTTGGTACTACAACTAAACCAAGTTTACATCGTCAACTTCATTTCTAAGGACATTTCCAAGCTAACATTTTGCGTTACCTCCATAGTGACGAGTTCTTCGGGTCAAGGTGACTTGTCACTGATGTCTCAACATTGTAAACATGTCACTGCACAATTAGGATTCTGTGCTCAATGTGTGAATTTGAAATCCTTGCAGGTATCCTTTAGAATGCAGTATATTGTTGATTTTAAAAAGTTCTGCGTAAGGCAAGTGTTTCTACGATCTAAAAACTTATTTTGTAAAATACCTGTTTATATTACAATATTTTGATGGTTTAACTTATTTTTAGTATAATAATTAAATTATTTGATTTATATAAGTTTTCGAGTTGAGCTATTTAAAAGTTGTGAGACGCGATGTTTTTTTCCGTGGGCAGATTTTTTTATGTATTCAACCATTAATAAGAAAAAACAGTTGGTATCATATTTGACATAATAATTATATTTTTCACAAAAATGCTCTGACAATTTGAACAACAAAATTAAATAATTAATTAACCTACAAAGACACTGTTACATTTAAGATTAACAATATGACCCGTTTACCTAAAAAGGTTATTTGAGTAAGCTTAAAAGATAACAATATTTTGGCTTTGGGTCAACAAATTTAGTTAGAACTAGCCGTTGCTCGCGGCTTCACCCGCCTAGATATCGATCTGCTGCAAAATCATTACCCTCCTTTAATGAAGTCGCATAAAAGTACCCTAATGTTAATGATAATGATAATTGCCCAGGTGTTAGCTACCTCCGAACCAGATTTCATCAAAATCAGTTTAGTTGTTTAGGCATGAACTAGCAAATACACACACACACACATTCTCATTTATAATTTAGAGTAGCAAAAATCTAAGTGTAAACCCAGAACGTCATCTACCAACATGGTTAATTTTATCGTAATTCTAACAGCCATTTTAGCTTTAAGAGTAACTTACATACTGTCATCTAAATATAAAGTGGGTAGTCTTACAAAATGCAAATATATTCTAAACACAAAATCAATTCGAATATTGGCTAAAATTTGACCCTTAAACCTCATTATATTTATCAAACCACTTTAACTTAAATTAACGTGATCACAAAATAAATAGCTATAGCTACATTCGAGCCTACGTATTGTATGTTATATTCATGCAAATGCCTTATCAGATAACAAACGATTGCCGAGCAAACACATTGAGTTATGTTCATAGTTTGCATATTAAACATGAAATTATCAACTTTGTCTAACCATTTTTGCAATCTTATCGCTGGAAGAATATTGTGACATAGGCGGTCGTGTTTTAAGAAAGAGGTTGAGTTTTTATAGGTGGGTGGCTTGAATCATTTTTCTTACAGTAATAATTTGCTTTTCGCCAGCCTATAGTTACTGTTTATTTGATTTATAATTAACTTCAATATTTTCAAAAAAATATGTCAATTACTTTAATACATATTTACAGAGAACAATATTTCAGAATCTTATGAAAATTATATCATCACTTTGATTTACATTTCCACATGACATTATTGTCACAAGAAATTCAATGTCAAAAAAAACAATTAAAAACAAATTCCCGCTCCTACCGCGTAAATTCAATAAATATTTTGAAATTAGAATACGGCAGTGTTGCCAGCGCTCATCTCGTACGCACCGCGGCCGCAGGTGGGAGCGGCCGGCCGGGTAGCATTCCACGAGTGACCCACATAGCTTGCCTCTAGTACTCCCGTCGAGGATTGGTAGTGCCTTCAATAATTTACACGAAAATTTACTTGCTCAATGTTTACACCTGAATGACGTGGCCACCTCTTTTTTGCTATTATTACAAGACAATGATGTGGATTAGACCATTTTTTTTTGTTATGTATTACTGTGACAAGATCACTAAATAAACAAAAAAACCCAGAGGACAATGTTTAAGTAAAATCTAAATTTTAGAAAAAAATACAAATAAAAGTATTTTACTGCTTCTATTAATAAGTAGCACGGTAGAAAATTCGATATAACATTTACAGTAACTATGTATAATTTTTTTTTCTACATGTATTTTATAATAAATCTACGCTATAAAACGGCGAATTATATTTATAAATCACACACTATTTTCGTCACAATCAAAGCTAAAATTTTTACGCATTGCGCAAATCACCATCAACATCTTTTGGAAGCAAGCACTTAATTACATACGATTAAAATACTGATAACCGCGAGATGATGTCATAGCGTTTTATAAATGTTTAAGCTAAATATATTTACCGTGTGACGAGGTCAGATGGTTATGTTAATAGTACTTAGCTGAGTTAGATCGGAATCTAGGTAATCCCTGTATCGTTTAGCAATTATAAGACGTTCTTAAGTCTAGGTATTTGTCGCTAGATTATTTTAGCATGTTAGGAGAAATGTGTTTATTCCACGGGCGACTTGACGTTCAGTTGGACTGGATATATTTGGATAAACATGTTTTTGAAACTGAAAGTAAAGCGCCATGATCTCTGCCATTGTTAAAATACAAAGCAAAAACTACAGGAAATACAAACCTAACCTCATTTTCGGAAATTTCAATGCACAAGTTCAGCACGCAAAATAAAAAAGGTAGATAAGAAACTCAAGGTCCGAAACACACGACAAAACTTTAACCCCGGCTTCCAAAACAAGTTACAGATAAAAGATCACTCATTTCATCAATGCGATTATTAAATTAGACCTTGCTTTATGTCCTACATTATAATATCAAAAATAATTATATGTATGTGTCTTAATAGCCGTAGTATGTTATCTGAACATACTTTGACACATATGCATGTGTGTGTATGTATGTGTGATTATACACTGCCGCCTGCTTGCCTTCCGTAACCTTGCCTTTGAAAAATGATTGTTCACGTTTAATGATAAACATATGAACATACAAATGTTTCATTCATTATGATATATGTTCAGTTTTACTACAGCACTTGTGTGAGTAATATTCATATTCACATTGACTGAACACGATGATTAAATAAATTTTGTTATTTAAATAAATAGTCAATTTACTCAGGTTGTATCTCAATTTAACATTCCATTTCAATAAATACAGTAATTTTCAGTAACAAAATAAATCGTAATTTTTGTATGAGTTCTCGACGCCAATACTCGCTCACCCTACTATACAATAACTTGAAGTACCTGTATCAGTGACGTCACCGTCCTTCGAATGCCGAAGGAGTTTTTTCCCCGTTCCCACTCCCAAAACAATTAGGCGAGCTTTTGTTTTTGTTGGCAACATTGTTGACGTGCTTCAATTTTGAAATTCGAACTTCGTGACCGAAAAAAATGCTCCAAGGTTCTTGAGTGCATGTTGATATTGTTTTATCGCTCTACTGACATAAGTATTGGCGGGAAACCAGATCTAGATTATTACGTCATTTGACATTCTTTGCATGTTTTGGTTCCTTGATTTGATTATTAAGTAATCATGGCTCGCACAGATAGAAAATACAGCTGATACTTTTATCTGATAGCTTTAAAATTATTTTATAGTGTCTTGCAGAAAATTATCATCGTTTTTTTATTAGCGATGAAAATAGTTTAGTATATTACAATTTTGTATGTACTTATATTGCACATTTTGTTTAAAAATAGAAAGAAAAAACAAGTTGTCCACACAAAGGTCATTGATACTACAAATTTCTACATTATCAAGACAGTTTCTTATCTATAAAATATCTCCGTCGCATAAAGATTACAAACTTTCTATTGTTGGTAAACATGGCGCAAGGATGCAACATAACAATCGCGAATATTCTATTTGTGACTGATGCCTCATTGTACGGAATGCATACAGATACAATACAGGCAGAATAGCGTATTATCGGTGCGTATAAAAAATGTCCTACGTTTCTGTCAATGTCATTGGTCGGAAATAACCTAACTTGTTAATTTTTAATTATTACTTACGCTGTTGCGTTTTTATTTATTTATTACCAACATTAACTGTTTTTGTATCACAACTTTTTGTAGAATAATAACACGAATACCAGAAACATACTCTCGCTATTATTCTACAGAAAATATGATTATAATTAAGTTAATTCATTTAACCATAAAAAACTATTCAGTTTTCATTGCGCTTTATCTCATTCTCAAGTCACTCAAAATTACAAATTTTGTTTTCTGCGCATAGGAAAATGGGGCAAGCCAAAAAAAAAACATAATTATACTAGGTAAGTTTAAACCCACGGAACCAAAAAGGAGCTTCTGTTAGTCCTAAAGGAACTATAAATATGTATAAGGTTCTTTATGAAAAAAAATATGAATTTTTACGATGTAATTATTGTCTTGTCAAAAGATCAAGTACTATTGCGCAGTAATGGCCGCACCTATGTAATGTATAAAATGATCAGATACAAAGTTTGCAATAATGCAATTATTATTTTTTCTCCCGTTTTGTATCAAAGTTTTTATTAGTTTTTAATAGCTATAATAGGCCAGTTAAAAATATTTACTTACTTTTTTATTACTTCGGCATGCATACCTACATTTTTCAAAATCCTTGTATATCAAGAAGAGTTACTAATTTTGGTGTTACAAAATTATCTTGATTCGAAAACAAAACCAGTTAACCGAAAACTAATAATTCAATTCAATGAAACTTCATCAATCAAATTGCACATTGCTTCGTTTATAAACAATTTTCGAAAAAATTTTGTTCTCCAATACGAAAACCATTTACCAATTTCAGCGTGATAATTTCAAACTCACAAGAAACCTGAGAGATTCGTGTGACCTACAGACCTACTATAACTTGTATGTCTGTCTGTAATGCACCATGCGACACGCACGCACGCATAATTACCCATGCATATGAACATAAGAAAGGTACGTTGCTGTAGTATTATCTGATAATTATTAAATACCATTTGATTGCAGGAGCGGCCGAGTGGTTAGGATTGGCACGCCAGGCGCACAGTGCTTGAAGGGTCGCGAGTTCGATCCCCGCGCAGGACAATTATTTGTGTATTCCACGAATGCTTGTTTTGAGTCTAGGTGTCTTTGCATGTGACATAAATAGACTTAGAGCGGGAGTAGTTTTAAAAAAATGATCGGGTAATTATTTCTATGGTACGAATCCAATAAAATCTTCCTTCGTCTAATAATAGACGAGAGATCGAACCAAGCATTCTTAAACTAAGGAGAAGTCAAAATCAGTTCACTCCTTTCGGAGCTACAATGCCTCATACAAACGCATATTTCTTATACAATGGAGTAACAATCTTTAAATTAACTGAAATATTTTCATTCAATCAAATACCTACTCGATTAATTGCGCTACAATAATCGCCTCAATTAAATCAAATCATTTTTTTTCTTCGATAGTTCGTTCCAATGAGTTTGCAATTCGCATCTAAAAAGGTTTTAGTCATTGGTTTAGCAAGCAGCATAACTGTAATACCAGATGGAGTAGGACGGAGTTGTAGACCAATAAGGCAACACGTTTGGACAACGTACAGGTAAGGACAGAAGGTCAATGACAAAGCATGATAGTATTTTTTGCTTTAGACTTTTGTTATTTTTTCTAAGACTAGCTTCTTAAAATTATGTGGTGACAAAAGTATGAAATAAGTTATGTGGATGGCTTTTTGAAATTCGCAACTGATTTTCATAATTTTACTATAATACGGAGACCAAATATGGGAGAAAAATGGATTTGATTAATTTCAGTAACAAAACTAAACATAGTTGTTACATAAAATAAATCTTTATACATAATTTGCATATGTAAACTAATCACTACAATAATCCTCTATCAGAAGACCTTCGAGGCCACTTAAACTTTCCGTTCGAAAATTACATAGTAAATTGCAGTTCTGGAATCAATATATCTCCATCCATCCATCTCCACCTCCCTTCAAAAACTTCCACAGCCTTAGATTACTTTTCGGTCGGTAGCCAATTATGTAAGTTCGATCGCTGGACTGATTTCATTGTCAATATTTTTCAAGGCCTGACATATTCGACCTACTGCTCATCAATTTAATTTGACTGGCCAGAAAAACTACTTTGTTTTGTTTTTTTTTCTCGAGGATGCGATGAACGTAAAGTTTTACTTTATTTGTCATTGTTCACAGTAATACGGTATTCGAGTCTTCGAAAGTACCGTATTTTAATAGCGAGGACATTTTCGAGTCACTTTTTCAAGCCGCAGATGTATTTATGAGTAATTAAAATTGACCACTTTTTGGTATTCAATTTCACCTGCTATAAGCAATAAGCAAGCGTACTGAATGTAGTGACCAATATGTACTTTTTAAACTTTTTGTTGGATTTTCTGACACAAGATACTCAAAACAAGTTTGTGTGTAACCAGATTTCACTAACAGTAATAGTTTGGTTGCAGTTATTGAAAACCGCCTTTCGGTGATTGCGATGTACAGGTCTCCATCCTACACTAACTTAGACCCATTCGTGTCTTCTTTGGATAACACATTAAAAACTCTTCATATAATTATGTTATTAAATAATATACTAGCACAGGACCGTAGAAATTGGCACGAAAAAGGGGAGGCCTATGCCCAGCAGTGGGAGGATAAAGGCTGTGGATGATGATGATGATGATGATAATTATGTTGCAGTTATGGGTGACATAAATATAGCAATTAACCCGTGTATGTTCGCTACTTTACTACTACACTAAATACCTGTACCAATATTGATAACATTTCGTAAAAACACTACATTCTTATTTAACACATATGCTTTTTATCCTTAGTTAAAACCACCGCACACCGCTAGTAATCAATTAAATCTAACCCTTCAAATGACAATTTTCTTTCACGACAATCTTTAAGGCAATTCGTGTCACACACGGACACAGGACGGCACTAAGTTTATTTCTAAATACAACTGTTTATTTACTTCGTGAGGTGTAAAAACGTGAAGCAAATAGGAACGAGGCTACCATTCAGAGCTAGATATCAATAATACATAGCTCATCCATTAGTTATTAGCTGGTTGTGGTCCCACTGAGAACTAGTTATTATATAGTCGCAAGCAAATAACTATTAACGAGTCGTTGGCTTAGAAATAATCGTTAAATTAAGCAGGTAACTAGTCGCCAGCTAGTAACGGCCAAAACGAGTTGCTAGTTCTTTGCGTGGATTTGTAGGTGCTGCGAGGTTAAGTTTTGATGTCAACGCAGACAAAGTAATATAAGTTTTTCTAACCTGTTCATAGGCATATGCGATTCTAGTTATTCTAAGAAACCACTAGCTAAATTGTGAAAGAAAACATCGGGACGTAGCTAGGATTCCAAATGTTGGAATGAGCCCTCCCTATGCCCAGCTGCGACAGAAAATCAAAATGAGTGAGTAGTTTAGCAGTATCATCATTAATTGGCCTTGCCTTTTCCTAACTATGTTGGGGTCAGCTAACCGGTCAGTCTAACCGGTTTCAGCTAAGTACCAGTGTTCTATAAGGAGCCACGGCCTATCTGACCTCCTCAACCCAGTTACCTGGGCAACACGATACCCCTTGGTTAGACTGGCTGTCAGACTTTTCAAGCTTCTGACTACCTGTAACGACTGTCACAGATGTAGGAATAACAGCCGGGGCAGACAATTTAACGTGCCTTCCGAAACGCGGGGGAACTCGTTATGACAAAGATGCGTCTACGGACCAACCGCGTCAAGCAATAGCTTAACCTGTGAGCGTTTCACTTATGCGGTTATAGCTTAGCCACGAGTTTAGAAGTAGGTATTAAGAAACGATAAAAAATTCAAAGTCGGAATCGAATTAAATTTTAACGAAACTCACGCTTGCTCGCTGTCAATGGAACCACGCCTTATCTTGTTTTAATTATTTATGACGTCGTCTTGAGAGTTTTATTACTCAGGTAGCCAGTTACCCGTATGTGATGTGAAGATGCTTTACTCTACAGCTACTAACATACTAAGGGAAGAAAGATAAAGACACTACGAATTCAAAAGCAGTAGTCAAACTTGTGCCGTCGACTTTTAAAACCAATATCAGCACATTCTTA